>NC_056744.1:1664483420-1664783420 GCF_019279795.1 Protopterus annectens | reverse complement strand
AGAAGACAGACTATCTGCTTCAAGCATCGGTGAGCTCAAATATAAAGGGTTTATCATTGAGTTACGTTTAATAAAGAGGAAGACTGCAGTGTCATTCAGTTAGTATAGAATCAGAACAAGCAAGCTAATGTATCTTTCTATTACAGCCTGCGTTCATACATTTTTATTTTTATTTTACATTTATTTGTACAAGTGCATACTTGTTTGCATATTTTCTTTTCAAACTGCACTGCCTATTTAAGTAAAGAATATCATTAACTTAAAAGCATCTTGTTGTCTGTTAATTTATATAAAATAAACTGACTGCACCTTTCAAAATAGTGAATATTGTTTAAACATAGCTGCTACAAGCATGAATGTCTCATTTTAATTTACATTATAATTCCATAGTAAATGTGTGCAGGGTGTGCCGGAGTGGCCTGGATGGAAGCAGTGTTATTATATAACCAGGAAGGGGTTATGGCAATTAAATACATCATTAATAGTCCCAGCTGGAAATCACTTTGCATATGCACGCATGTGAGTGTGTGTGTGTGTGTGTGTGTGTGTGTGTGTGTGTGTGTGTGTGTGTGTGTGTGTATCTGAATGCAGTAGTTTTAGTCAAGATATAGGGTAGCTATTGGTAAGATATCCCTATAAGTCACTGGGGTGAGATGGAAGAGGGTGATTCACTGGGAAACCAGTAGTTATAACTCTGCTACTATTTGGATGAGCCAAGTGCTGTTCATATCTCAAAGCATCAATGTGCATTTGTTATATGCTTTAACAGATACCCTGTCTCACGGATGTTATAGAGATGGGGCAGCAGTGTAGATTGACAGACCATTACCCATGTCCATGGAAAACAAAATTAGACTAAAAGAAGGCAAAGTAAAAGAACTGCAGACATCTAAAGACAATGAAATAGAAATACAGTTACTGAAATATATTGCAAAGAGAGGTAAAAATTAATCAGTAAAGAAAGAAGTGCAGCCTTTTTTTGTCAGTGAAGAAAGGGTTTAATACCCAAGGATGGCAAAATAATAGTTCACAGACAATTAAAACAAATACCTGACAACTTAAATGAATTAAATCTGGGAACAGTATAGTGCAAAGAATACAAAGATATTACATTTACTGATTTTGTTGACCTGGAAAGTCTTACTAGGCGGAAAACCCCTTTGCATCAGAGGCCTTGTAGAAGAGCTCCACAAGACACAGACAGAAAGGAAGGCATGTGCATAGTGTGATGTGCAACAGTAAGAAAACAAAAACTTAAACAAGATATACATGACTACTGAACATTTACAGAACAACCATGATGCACTCAATACAGTGATATGGGAAAGTAATTCAAATGTACATCACAATGCACATTTTCACCCATAGTATCGTATAATAGTATGGCAATAATAAAATGAACTTTCATAACAATATAAAGTTGAGGAGAGTATATGTGGACAGGCGGACATAATAGTACAGGATATAATAGAATACTGGCCATGTGGTCATTATAGAGCAGGATCGAGTGGAGTGGCTAAGGATAGTTTAAGGAGATTAACCATGTGGGGTGCATGAGCAAATGCCATGAGAACTTTAGGTGTTGTTTCAAAAGTAGCTTGAAGAACTGCAGGTAGCTAGTCTGTCTGTGCATGAGAGGGGGGATAGAAGTCCAAACTTTAAAGATGTTTGAGGAATACAGCTAGTCACCTGTAGTATAGATTGATTTAAATGAGTGCATTAAGAATTTGTCAGTAGAGTGAAGAAAAATAAAAAGGGAGTTCGGGGGTTGGTATAACAGTTAAAGGTACAGGGTTTGATTCTCACATTTGAAAACTAAACTGGCTAAACTTAAATAATTGACAAGGGCAGATAGTGTATTACTAACCTATAAAACTATAAAAATAACATAAAGCTTTTTTTTTTTGTCTGTAGTAATAGTCATTAATTAGATTGTAAACATTTTTCAGTAGCAAATATTAGATAGTGAGGCGATTCCAACCAGTTTATCTGTTTCAGTACCATGCAGTGATGAGATCTACATGGGATATCAACTATGAATTTTGCTATATTGGTTATTTGGGTAGCTTACAGGTTGACAAATACAGCAGCAGCATATAGGAAGGTTGTTCAGCATACAGAAGGGTGAGTAAAAGTAGAGCAGTGGAAATGGTTTTCCTAGCCTGGTCACTCGGGTGAGATTTAGCCCAATACAGGCTGCCAAATTTTTTGATCATCTAGCCAATAGTGGTCAGATTTCATGGCTTTATCTATGATGACACCTATGAACTTGGTTTGAGGAACAATTCAATTTTTGTATCATCAGAAGAAATACTGGGGAAAGAGAGATTTGTCATTGAAGTATTGTTTAGGTCTGAACAAAATAAGTCTGGTCATCTTAGGGTTCGATAGTAATTGAGAGTTACAGAGCCAGGTAGTAATGGAATTTCAATGGATTTCAAGGACTAGTGTGTTTGGGTTTGAGGTTGCAGGTTTTTAGACATACAGATTAGTAAGGAATCATCAGCACAGAGAATAACGTTAGCATCTTTACTTGCGGTATGCAGATCATTTATGAAAATAATGAATAGCAGGAAACCAAGGCTAGATCTTTGAGGCACCCCTATGTGCACTGGCAGAAACGGAGATATACCATTTTCCAGCTTGATACAAATGCCATCTCAGGAAGTACTTGAGTTGCACTATCTGTAATGCATACCGCAACAACCCAGAGAAAGAAATGATAATATATGATCATGCAAACATTAAACCACCGTTTTTTTTCCCCACAAATTATGCATCACATAATGCTTGATTATTATTCCAAGTTTTTTGAAACAAACAACCACACTGACAGAAACAAATGCAAGTGTGACATGTGCATTGTGCTCTAGATATGGACTATTTAGTTATTACTGATTACAGTCTTTGTTTTATGTCATACCTAAGTTTATATAGATTTAACTTCAGCATTTTATAGGATCATACACGAAACACTGACAATAAATTACAATGCAGTAGGACATGGCAAGTATCGTACAGCAACTGGATATGTGAAATTCCTGGTCACAGTCAGTGTCCAACAGGGCTCTGTCCTTGGTCTGTACTTGTTTAGACTGTATCTTTCAGATCTATCTTTTTCATAGGAGATGTTCTACAGTCTGCATGCAGAAGACCTGAAATTGGGTAAACTGATTACACCTGTTACAGATATGATACGTCTGCAAAAGAACTTGGCTAAATTGACCATTTCAGCACAGAAGAATAAGAAGCTGATAAATGCATCAAAAACTAAGCATATGAGATTTGGGAGACAAACTGAAATGTGAATATTTAATACAGCAAAATGTGATTAAGACTGTAGCTTCATTTAAGGTCTTGGGTACATTACTGATCCAGCTTTGACTTTTTTTCTAATCATATCTACCAGCACTGTAAGACACTGTTCAAAAAGAAGCTGGACGAGTGGATGGGGCACCGTAAATTCTTACTGGGAATACAGCCCACAACCCTCATGGACATGGGCAGTCATTACTAAATGCAATCTTGGGTATTAATTAAGAGTTCTGTGGCATTACATTGGGATAAAACAGCTAGACTTGAAATGACCACTAGGTTGATAAGCTAGTAATCTCCTATGATCCTATGAACCAATTAGTTAATTATAGTTATAAAACTATAGGTTGAATAAAAAGATGTACAAAGTCTAGGAAATCAGAAATGATGAAGTCATTGTTTGTCAGTTACATCAGACCCAAACTTGAGTATGGAATAACAATATGGAAACCCTATAAGAAAACAATCATGAGCAAACTGGAAAGAGTACAGTGGAAATATACTAAGAGCATCCACGGATCTGAAAATTTAAGTTATTATGAAAGACTAGCATATCTGAACTTGTGCAGTGCATCATATAGATATTTAAGAGGAGACCTTATTCAAGTATATAGGGCATTCAGAGACAATCACCTGTGGTGATTTTTGGGGTTATCAAAAAGTAAGAGAGAATCATCAGACAACGTATGTACAAGATTCTTCAGGAATGAGAAGTGTACTAACTGGTTCACTAAGAGAACAGCTGATGCATGGAATAGACTACCACATTACATTAAAGCAAGCGCTTGTTTAGAGATTTTTAAGAACAGCCTGGACACTTATGGAAACAGTTTTGGTATAGTGGCAGGCTAGAAGGGCATTAATTAATGCCCATGCTTGAAATATTTGTATGTATGTATATATACATATGCATACAGTCTTGGAATCTGTTAGCAAGTTGTTGCACGTTTCACAATTTTTCCTTTCTAAGATTAGATTAAGTACTGACATACTGATGTTGTTTTATGTTATAATTTTGTTATTTTTTAAGGAAGACTTTTAAAACATAAGACTGGAGTAATAATGGGAGGAGCCACTGCTTTTAGTTATGCTAATGTATTCATGGCATCATAGCAGGAAGCCACTGAGTATGCCTGAAGTTGTATGCCCAACATAAACTGCAAAATTTCATACAGAACATCCTGTTTATATGGTGTGGCACTGAGACTGCACTGGCAAAAATTACTTTTGCAAAATTTACCATAGATTATAATACATTGCACATTAAATTTCTTCATATCAGCATTATAAAGAAAGGTGGAACACTATATACTGGCTTATTTCCTAAAGAAGTACCTTGCTATATTCATTTTAACAGTTGAAAAGGATTATTATTAAAATGCTGGTTTAAGAGAACTAGCAGATTGAGTGGAGATGTGTCTGTATTTGAATAGGAATAATTTTATTTTATTTTTATTTTACATTTGTTTACAGGGAAAGTCCTACTGGAACAAGGTTCATTTAGAGCAGAGGCCTGGAGAGAAAAGCTCCATTACATGATGGTACGAATTGCTGGAGCCATGTCAGACACCAAACCAGTTACAAGTGTTGTCCCACAAGGCTCAGTCCTGGGACCTCTCTTGTTCGGTATATATTTCTCGGAGGTACAGGCCAACACAGAAGGACTGTGGCTGACCAAGTTCGCAGATGACTGCAAACTGGGCGCCATAATCGACTCTCCAGCCGACACAAGCATCCTCCAAAAGGGCCTCATAGAAAGAGACAACTGGTGCCAGAGCCATGGCCTCAAGCTAAATGCCAAAAAGTGTATAGTCATCCCCTTTGGCAAAAACAAAGTGCCCACAAATTACCACATAGCTGGTAATCCATTAAGCACAGAAGAAGTAATTAGGGACCTGGGGACCCAAGTTGATAGCAATCTCTCATTTGACAACCACGTGGCCAAAGTGGTTAGAAAAACATTTTATATAGCCCACCTAATCATGAAGGGAGTCACATCTAGATCAGGGGACGTCATCGTGCCTCTTTACTCATCCCTCATCAGGCCCATAATTGAGTACAATGCCCCTTTTGGGATGTACCTTACCAGACACCTGCAGCAACTGGAAAGACCCCAAAAGTACCTCACCAAGAGGATCAAAGGGCTCAAACATATGCCATATGCTGCCCGATTAAAGAAACTCCAGCTCTACTCAGTGGCATACCGCCTGTTCCGAGACGATCTGTGCCTGACGTATAAAGCCATGTCCAACCCGGAATTAATGGACATGCTGCACCTCAGAAAATCCAAATCCCATCGAGCTACGCGCTCGAGACTTGAACCTCAGCACTGAAATAAATAGGACATGCTGGAGGGACAGATTCATAACCCAGAGGCTCCCTTCACTCTGGAATAAAATCACAGTCCAGGTTAGGCAGAGTCCCTCATTGACTCTCTTCAAGAGGAATCTTGATGAGTGGATGGGAGATCGTAGGTTTACCCCGGGTATCACTTCTGTGTCACTGTTAGACAGAGGCACAGTATACTAACCTCGAAAAAGGGCATAGCAAAATAAATTTAAAATGGGTGGCGAAAGCCAAACACATTCTGGCTAGGCTTATAAATGCCCTAGGGCAGATAGCCTAGTATGAACCTATGAACCTAAATGCAACAAATGACAAAAAAATTTCTATACAGAGGCATATATATATATACAATCAGAGCTCCTGTCTTTATATGACAACACAATCCACAAATGATAGAAAATTTCTATACAGTGGCATATATACAGTCTAGGAGATTTTACATACCTTAGTTTGAGTTGAGCAAGAACTTTGAATTCCCTATTGGTAGTACAAAGCATAAAATTGAAGGAATGCAATCTGGAAAATAATGCTATTCGAGAGATATGTCATAGTGTGAAAAATAGTTTGTAGGATAGCAGTTCCTGATAGGGAGTACAGAACAGTTGAGGTAAGCAGAGGAGATGAGGTATGGCAAGTTAGGAGGAGAGCAGAAAATATTTTATGTGATACAGGGACAGAGCCATGATTGCAAGAGGTGTGACTTTAGTGATTTCTTGAAAAGTGAGATGGATGGTACAGAGGAGATACTTTGGGGGAGGTTATTCCATTCCCTAGCAATGGTGTGGGAGAACAAACTTTTCCCTGCAGTGTTATTGGCTTTGGTTATGTACAGCAGGGTTTTGTTGGATGAGAGTAGAGGGCAATTTGCAGAATATTGGTTTAGAAGTAGGTTTAGGGCTGGGGTTTTCAGAGCGTTCTTTATTATGTTGAAGGTGAGGACTAATTGGTGATAGCTAATTAGCTGAGGGAGTTCTAACCACTGTAGTTGCTTCAGGGCAAAACAGTAATGACTTCTAAAAGTGGAGTTGTTAGTGAATTTTGAAATTGTATTGTAACAGGACTCTAGTTTAGGTCTGTTTTCCTGCTAGGAATTAGGATTGGTGATGCATACATTAGGGCAGACAAGAGGTGGGTTTGGGCTAAGGAGATTCTAGCTTGGTCAGATAGGAACTGTTTGTGTTTGTGCAGGGTTCCTAGTTTCTTATGTACTTTTGTGATGGTTTGTGAGATATGGACATTAAAGTTTAGATAAAATATTAATAAATCTATTAAGCAACGATAACAAATAAATGACAAGGAAAATTCTTTGATAGTGAAAGTCTGACATAGCAGTGTCAGAGGGCCAACAGGTAGCACACTTGCCTTTTGTGCAGAAGGCTGTGGGTTCCTTTCCAACACCAGGTAGATCGACTGCTCACAGTGAAGTGCAGCATAAGAGGAATGCTGTACTCCTGAAAGTGTCATTCCTCAGCTGAAACGTTAAACTGAGGCCCCATCTGCTTGAGTTTGTGGTAGCTCAGGTGTATGTAAAACAT
This sequence comes from Protopterus annectens, assembly GCF_019279795.1. Classification (NCBI taxonomy): domain Eukaryota; kingdom Metazoa; phylum Chordata; order Ceratodontiformes; family Protopteridae; genus Protopterus; species Protopterus annectens. Next base: position 1,664,776,224 of record NC_056744.1, on the reverse strand, counting down.
CCCATAGCACCCATCAAAAAGTGGACAGGTTGTTTATTTAAAATACATTTACAGCCTTCACATAATATTTACAATATTTGCACCATTTACATTACTAAATACATCATATTATTCAATATATAATCCAAAATACGACAACACCAGCAAATGAGATGAACGGACTATACGCTAACACAATATAAATAAAATATAATATTACAAAGAAGCATATTGTCCGAAACACAACCAGGGTATGTAGAACATTAGTTTATTAAATAACAACTTACAGAAACTTATAAATGCGGTAAGTGCTTTCGCAAGTACTCATCTCATTTCTTCAGACCATTACATCCATTCAAAAAACCTACAACATTTAAGAACTCGTAGCCCAATCAAAAATAGGCATTTGAAACACATGATCTAAACCACAGTTACAATGTGAAATCATCTTAATCACGGTTACTAAGTAACGGCCTAAACATACATTCCTTAAAGCTGTAACATCCTATTGTATTACAAAATGAGACAGTTCTGCAACATCACATAATAAAAATGATAAAAGTAATAGAAAAAAATATGTATAAAATGAACAGTGTCAACCAATTCATATTAAAATGCTGATAAAAAAACTAATACTAACTTATCTATCAAATACAAAATGCCATAAAGAAAACAAAATCAAATATTAATTCATTTAAATGAAGGTCTAGCTTTTATTGCTGGCTTCAATGGTATATGTCCGTTAAGCCCTAAAATCATTGTGAACACATAGTCTGATAATCCATTTTGTTTCAGTAACTTCAGTATGATTCCTCAAATCCCCTAATCTCTGAATCTGTGTTACTTTATCTATGACCAAAAATTTAAAACTATAATTGTTGGCAGTATTAACAACATGTTTTGCTAAAGCATTATTTATGTTTTTGATCCTAATATTATTAATATGTTGTCTTATACGGTCTCTAAGCTGCCGTGAGTAATAGTAAATTTTCATGCACACATTACAATAATCAATAAAGTATAAAGTAAACAAAATGTAGTATACATAAGAACATACACATTTGTTACATCTTGACAACAAAACCTAGGCTTTGAACATTGTTATTTGTAGGTATGACTTATGTCAAGATATAAGGTTAAGACAGGTCAACAGGATATTGAAAAAGTGTCAAGGGACACGAAGACGCCACCAAGATAAGAATAAAAGGATGTTTATTCAGCCAAAAGACGTCACAATAAGCACATTAATGCTTCACAGTGTACAATATGTTTTTGTCATGAAAAACTTCATCAGATGTCGACCCCTCTGAGGCCTTCACTGATAGATTTCCACTGACAGGTCGATAGGAACAAAGGATTAAACACCGGGGGGAGAAGATGGATATGTTTGGTACAGTAAGCCAAATAAATAATATCTATACTGTTGCAATTAGCATTTACATAAAAAGTATATGTTCTGCCAGTAGAAGGATGACAGATTTGGCCACTGGTATCAATGTACTGACAATAATTGCATTACATGACCCACAAGCTACGCCAACATATTTATGGCTGACTGGGAACAGAAGTATGTCCTTAATAACCAGACTTTTGCTAGATATATACATATATCCCATTTTATCAACCTTTTGTTGACCATGTGTTTTTTATTTGGACTGGAGATGTACAAAGCCTAGAGCATTTTTATGTATATACAGGGTATTACCATATATTTAAAATTTGATAAAATGAAAAGTAAGGATGAGATTAACTTTTTGGATGTAAGCATTAGAAAAGATGAACAAAGAAATATTATCACAGGGGGTATACAGAAAATCTTGATATAGAAACAAGATACTATATAGAAACCGTATGCACCCTCCCCATATCTTTTCCAACATAGTTAAGGGACAGGCCATTAGGGCTTTTAGACTCAATGTTACTGACCAAGACTTTCATGATGAGTTAGAACGTCTGCAGATTAATTTTGTAAACAGAGGATATAATCGTCAGCAAGTTATGCAAACTTGTGATAATGCTAGTAAGTTGAGAAATAGTACTGGATGACCATACATTTCCAGTGTTTATGGACAATATACACCTAATAGAGTTAGAGGTGGCAGAGCTAGATACTCCTTGTTTTATAGTAATGAAGTTAGCTATATTAAATATATTATTAGTAAACATTACACCATACGTACTAATGATGAGATAGTAGGTACTAGACCTAACTTTCGATACAAGACAATACATGGTTATAAACATGCGACACCGAATCAAGCTATAAGATACAAAGAGACTATGCAGGCGTTCCCTTGTGGGTCATGTAATGATTGTCAGTACATTGATGCCAGTGGCCAATTCTGCCATCCTTCTACTGGCAGGAAATATACAAACATGTAAATGCCAATTGCAACAGCATAGATATTTATTTGGCTTATTGTACCATCTGTAGGCCATTTTACATAGGAAAGACAGATGTGGCTTAGAGACAGTATAAGAGAACATATTTATAACATTAGGATCAAAAACATAAAATATGCATTAACAAAACATGTTAATACTGCCAACAATCATAGTTCTAAATTTTTGGTCATAGATAAAGTAACACAGAGTCAGAGATTAGAGGATTTGAGGAATCATACTGAAGTTACTGAAACAAAATGGATTATCAGACTACGTGTTGACAATGATTTTAGGGCTTAACGGACATATACCACTGAAGCCAGTGTTAAAAGCTAGACCTTTGTTTAAATGAATTAATATTTGATTTTGTTTTCTTTATGGCATTTTGTATTTGATAGATAAGTTAGTATTAGTTTTTTTATCAGCATTTTAATATGAATTGGTTGACACTGTTCATGTTATATATATTTTTTTCTATTACTTTTATCATTTTTATTATGTGATGTTGCAGAACTGTCTCATTTTGTAATACAATAGGATGTTACAGCTTTAAGGAATGTATGTTTAGGCAGTTACTTAGTAACCATGATTAAGATGATTTCACATTGTAACTGTGGCTTAGATCATGTGTTTCAAATGCCTATTTTTGATTGAGCTATGCGTATTTTAAATGTTGCAGGTTTTTTGAATGGATGTAATGATCTGTATAAGCAAGCTGAGTACCTGCAAAAGCAGTTACTGCATTTATAAGTTTCTGTAAGTTTTGATTTAATAAACTCATGTTGTACATAGCCTGGCCATGTTTCGGACAACACACTTTTTTGGAATATCGTATTTTACATCATTCAATATGTTCGTTTCCATTTTTCATTTATATAGAAATCCAGTATTCTAATTAAGTTTTTACCCCCACTTCATTTTCCAAAGCCAAAATCTTATTTTTTCAAACATTGCTGCCAAGTCCCATTTCATATTAAACACTATTTGCTTTACTCTTGATTCCAAATAGTCCAATTTAAATTAAATATTTTATCAGTCTTACACACATATTCTTTGCTTCTATTTCTATAAACACATTTACTCAATCCTATCCATGTTAACACTCACACACCTTAAAATAAAGTATTTCAAGTCACTTAATTTCTTCCATAATTTCACAAATCTTTTGCATTCCAGAAATACATGTCCTGTAGTTTCAGTTTCTTAACAGTAATTACATGTTCTTTCTTCCTGCTTTTTATATGGCATATTAGTCTTAACTGGTAATTAACTCATAGTCAATGTCCATAAAAAATCTTGGTATTCTACTATATTCTTACATCCTTCAGTTCTTCTTTTGATAGCTTCAATGTTCTCCTCCTGTAGACCTTTCCAAGGACAGACATAATATTTACACAATGTTTTCATACCATGCTTTTTTGTCATTTTTAATTTCACTTATTTTTATTTTCTATATATTTTCCTGATAAATTCTAAATTCATCATTCAAACCACGTTTTTGAATGTCTGACATAACTTTTATTCTTTTTCATGTTTACTTTTAAATATTCTGTTAACTAATCTTTTATCCTTTTCTTTTACCCATTTAAGAAACATATAAAAATTTAAAGAAGCCACATATACTATTGGGTTTATTAGACATCACTCTCCTTAATCTTTGGAAATGCATAAAGCACCTCTTTTAACTGGGTTAAGTCTGGAACCCAAAATAAATGAAAAAATAGTATTAATTACTTCTTTTTCATAAGTCAATGGTAAATGAAACACATTGGCAACTTATGTTACCTCACCATTAATAAGGAAGTTATTAACTAGGGCGTTTCTTCAAAGATTCTTGACAGGCATTCTTTATTATTTCTATTAAATTTTCCATATTTTATCCTTTAGCTCCCACTTGCAAAATATATACCCAATATTTTTATTTCTTTCACACTAAATCCAATTTCTTCTATTCAACCCACAAAACCAAACCCTTTACTCTTTTCTTTATTCAAGCACATACCAATTGACTGTAAGGATTCACTTAAACAGTTCAATATTGAGTCATAACATCTGTGTTCTCAGTAACTAATATAATGTCATCTGCATATGATAACATTGTACATACCTTCTTTGTTTATATATGTCATCTTTCATATTATTAGTTAGGTGACTTCATTCATTATCGATGCAAATATTATAATATTCAGTGGAAATCACTTAACCATCTATTAACTATCACCTATATGAAACTGTTCTCATATGCAGATACACATACACTTATCTTCCTGCTTATATCATAGAATTGGAATATTTCCCAGAATATGCCACGGTGAATGGTGTCAAAGGCTTTATTTGAATCTCCTATTAAGATTTGTAGTTGTTCCTGTTTATACTGTCATCTTCTAATTCTCTAACCATCATGAATAACTCGACTACCACTACCTTTAATACTATATACTGTACCCGCTCTATTATTTACTTTCACCTCCATCCTTTTTTTGTAAGATTTTTATAAAAATCTTATAAATCGGTATTATTCAAGAACATAGGTCACCAATTATTTATATTATCTCAATTTCCTTTCTTTCATATGAATCTAAATATACCCTACATCATTTCTGATATCTTAATCCCCATTTTTAAACAATCACTTAAATTTCAATTAAACACCTTTAACAGCATATACTTATATGGTACTCTATTTCATCACGTCTAGTTGCGGACTCTATATTTAATAAATTTCAATGCTCTGTCTAATTCTTCTACTGATATTTATTTCTCTAATTCTTCATTGTCTGTTCTTGAAATAACTTTTACCATCCATTTTTTCTTATTTTCCATCGTTCTGTTTAAACATCTATTTTTCATAATCTACTACTATTGTCATTATAGCTTCTTGACTACTTTATTATTCATTCCTTATCCATCATCTCTCATTATATTCTCATCTCTTTTTTTCCTTGAAGAAAATATCTTTGTTTAAATAATATAATCTTGATTTTTTTCATGGTTCATTTCATATATATTTTTCTTTAAGAAAATATACCCCATTGTTCTTTTCTGAACTCATAAATGCTTCTTTTTTCATGTCTTTTCTTTCTTTTCTCTTGTCTAATTACCATTCTAGATAACCTCTCTCATATTTTTCTTTGAACAATATCCACCACTCTGACCAATTCTTATAATATTATTTCACATTAATATGATCCTTCCACAGTTCTCCAATTCTCTTTCTTTCTTCATCCCATTCCTTTTCATTTATCTTTCTTACAATTTTACCTATTTTGATATAACCTTCTCTTCCTTTTATCACTACCTAAATTGCCCAATGATCTGAAAAACCTGTTTCTATTACCCCTTCCTCTTTAGTTTAAATTCTTAATGATATCAATTTCAGTCTTATGTTCTCCACTGCTATACATCTATTTAACTTTCCAAATATTTAGTGTACCATACTTAAGTACATCTGATATTTTATTCACACCACTACCCTTTTTATTAATTTTTCTGAGATTACATTAAAATCTTCTACAATTATGGTGTCCATATTCATAGTCACATAGGCCAATATTTTCATAAACATATTTTCTTTCTTAACTTGTTACATAAGCATATAGTGCAATAATTAATTCCTTCCAATATCTAAAACTATAATCCTTCCCAATATAAGCAGTGCCACATCTAATATCTTATTCTTACACATAATCCCTATACCAGAACATGTTTCTTTATCTAAATTCTATACATTACCTCCCCACAAAAATTCAGTTTGTAACCTTTCTTCCTTAGTCAAAAATCTTCTATCATCCAAATGTATAACATTGGTATCAAGTTTTTTGTGCCATTCTATAATACTTATTCTCCTAACAAAATTACTATTAATATTAACCGCTACTAATCTAAACCCATCTCCTCTTACTTTTTGCTTTAATATCTTGATCTATTAATTACCCAACATTCATCCCTTCCTTTTTCTTTTTTGTCAATTCCTATAATTCTTCCTTTTCCTTTCTTTTACTATTTTACCAATTATATTCTTTTTTCTTTACTAATGTCCAGCTTATGTCTTCTTCATCATTTCTGAACATTCTTCCATATCTTTTACCTTGTTTTTTTTTCCTCTATAATATTTCCATTTTGTTAAAAAATCTTTTCCCTTCTCCATTTCTATTGCTTCTTCCTTTTTTCTTGTACTAAATTTTATACATCTTGTAAACTATTTCCCTTTAATTCTCAATTTTACTTTGTTTACAGACCATTCAATAAATGCTTTACATTATCAATTTATAGTATTTTAATGCACATTTTTAGCATCATGTTCATCTTCTCCAGAAATATAGCATTTCCTTTTTTCACAGTTTTTAAGTAAATGATCAGACATACCAAAATAAAAATGGGTGTCAGGCTATCCCCAATATTTAACAAAACCTTTTTCCCCTTCAATATCTACAATACTTGGAATATGCAAAACATTTACATTTTCCATTAAAAAAATACAGTCACATTCCCCAAGTCCATAATCCTCTATTATTATACACTTTTGTGACGTCCAATATAGTATTATACATTTTACTTAAATGTCTGTTTAAAGTCTCTTTTTTTCAACATGTGTTTTGAATTGAATATATTGTTTCTTTTTAGCCTCTCTCTTGAAAGCTTTAAAAATATACATGCTCCAAGGATAACAGTCTTTTTTTCTCATATTCCCCCTGAACATTTTCCATCATGTCCATTTTCAAAAATAATGCCATAAAAAGTCTGTAAATGCTCTCACCTCTTTCACTTTTATGCTCAAAAGTAAAATGACATTGTCCAATACCTTGTGTCTTTCTGTCACCTTATCTTATTTATTTTATATTCTTTTTCTGCTTGACCTCCAAATTATTTTACACCTTTTATTCTACGGTCTCCTTCACAGTATCCACTTAAGTTTTCTTCTTGATCATTTCCTTCGGTTTTATCTTCTGTACTTCTGCATGTTGTATTTTGTCCATAATATCACCCCATGATAATACTCTCCCAACTTCTGATTCGCTCACTTGCAGAAAGCAAATCTCAATCGTCCTGCACCCCTCTTGCCTGGAGCACTGTAATAAAACATCCTTCTTTAGCTATTTTATCTTCCTCAGACCGCTGCATTTGAAATAAGTCCTCTGAATCCCTGAAAGGCTCAACTACCTTTCCTCCCTCTATAGCTGTCATTTCAACATTATTCACTTCTGAAGGCTGAAATGCCTTCTGCTGGCTCTCACTCTGCAATTTTATTTAAATTCTCTGAAGGCACGACTTCCTTCTCCATGACTGTACACTCACTGCTGCTAAAAAACGTGGGTTCTGAAAGTTTAAATGTCTTCTTTTTTACTCTTCTTTCATTTAGCAATTCCATATTAACATCAAAAAGCTTGACAGACTTTTTCAAAATCAAATCATTGCCACTATCATCCAAAGGTTCATGCATTCTTTATTCCTGCTTCTATGCGCCACCACTGCACCCAGAACAGAAGCAGGAAATGTGTTACTGAAATGGGACCCCCTAATCAATGGAAAAATTATTAGGATTTATTTTATTATAAAACACAACTTATATACAATACTTATTTATATATTTACATTATATACAGATATTTACAGATCTTTACATTCTATACTATACACCTTACACACCTTCCCCACCCTTTTTTCCACAAATAAAACCATATTTTCCAAAATCTTTGCCAATACCCATTTTCCATTTAACTTAATTTCATTCAATCTTTCAGTTCATATTGTCCATGAAATACAGAATACATAAAGAGTAGGGGAAGTTCCCCAATGCCCTGGCCAAATTTCCCTTGCTAGTATAAATACTACCTCAGGTCTTCCCTTGAAATGGGGCAACCAGCCCAGCTAGACAACCAGTCAAAAGAAAAAAAATAATAAAATAAATAGTAACCCAAACTACTTTTCTTTTTAGACATTTTCTTCTTTGACAAACACCACTTGTCGTACACATCTAGCTTATATCACTTCTAATTTAATCATATTTAAAATATCAGCTACAATACCCTTCTAGCTGCTTAACTGAGTCTTTCCTTATGACGCACTGTTTGCTACACTTATTATAGTAGATTTCACATTACAGCTGATGCACCTTTTCATCCCATCCCAATATATATGTAATATAAACTGTTATTTGATATTTAATTATCTGTTGAAGTCTTGGAGGTAACCAGGATGAAAGTGCTTGTTTTACAGTTTTTTTTACAGCTTTCTTGGATTTTAATTGTGTTCTCGTGCCTGCTCATATTATTACTTGTTACTAGCTTCCTGTTTCACTGCTGCCATTTTTTGTAAAGTTTCCTGGTTTTACTGTTTCACTGTAATGGATGGCTAGCATAGGCTTTTTTCATTTAGTGTTTATTTTGAGAATATTGATGCAACTACTGATACAAATTTAAGATTATCTACTCATGTTACGTTGTACTGCTGCAACGCATGATGTCTGCTATAGCCTCTTTTTAAGTTCTTCTCTACCTAAATACAGTTTTGGCACATGCCTCAACTGAAAACGGGTCTTGCATGCCCTGGCTGCACCTTCCCAATTACCGCATGCAAATAAATAACAAATAGACTGGATTTACTTGTAGATGAGAGAACAAATATTACAAGGGTTGAAAAAAAGTTTTACTAAAATTTATGTTTATGTTATGAAATTAATGAATTCATTAAACAATGAAGAAATTAAAAGAATTATGACAGAAATGAAAATGTTAAAATCCTTTCTTAGGTTGGAATATGAGCAAACCCAGACTTTGTATTTATAAGAGGTTGAACATTTAAAGAATTGAAATACCATAAAAGGAGTAAAAGCTGAAAAGATAAAATGAAACAATGGATGGCTGCAATTATTGTAGTTTTCTTTTAGTAGGACCAGAAAATAAGCTGGAGGGGGAAGTGCTAACATTCCAAGGGTATTCTCTTGTAAATCAAGAAACATGTTGCTTTGTGCAGCAAATGTACAGTGTTTTACACTGAATGCACTTGCAGAATATCAAAGAGAATACATAATCACTATTATTCTATTACATCCCACGATAATGCCAGTGTACTCTATAAGCACACCAGATTATGTAACTAAGTTTAAAGTTTTAAGTTTTAAGTTTGCAGTTTTATAAGCAGTAACATCTGCTTAAAGTAATGATATAATAGAATGGCTTGACTGAAGGAAATATGTTTTGCAGGTCTTACTGCAGTGGTGTGGCAAGGGAAGTGGGGAAAGTGTCAACTGCCATGGGTGCAATGCATTAGAATGCGCAATAAGAAATGCAGTTCAATATTTTTCTCTGTTGATCTTCAACCGAAGAACGGAGAAAGGAGTGTAGAATCTATAGGAAGCCACTGACATTCTACATTAAGCTGAAGTTTTGCTCTTCAGTCAAAAAAGCTGAGGGGCACGGATTGGCTGCTATAGAAGCCAATACATCAAATAGCTTTGTATAGTAAGCTACGATGTGCTTGAGTGTGTGGACTGGCTGCTATGGACGCCAATACACCAAAAGGCTACCAAACTTTTTTGGCAAGGGACATAGGCAGTATTTGGGGGCACAGCATCAGCCAAGAGATGAGTCAGCTACAGATATGTCTTACTGGACTCATGCAGTGAGACAGGACTGAATTATATTGAAATTTTTAAAAGAATATTTTTAAGAGGAATGGTTTAAAACACTGAATTTGTAATTCAAGAGCTGACTAATCATTATTTGTGTTTTAGCTGATTAGGCATTGTGCTTCACAAAATTACCCAGCAGGAGTGAAAGCACTTATAGGTTCATTGGTGGTTACTAGGCTATAGACATGAAGGTCTTTATAAGCCTAGTCATGCGTACCCAATATAATGCTACAGAAACCCAATATAAAGGATCGTGACTAGACTCGAGATCTTAGTTAGCAATGACTGCCCATATCTGGTAGGGTCATAGGTGAAATCTCTGGAAAGAATTTATGGTTTGCCATCCAGTCATCCAGGTTGCGCTTAAACAGAATCATAGAGGGGCTCCGCTTGATGTGAATTGGTAGCCTATTCCAGAGGAGCGGCAACTTCTGGAGACATATGTCTCTCCAGCAGGTCCTATTTATGTCACAGGCCAGGTTAAGATCCCTGGAGCAGGTGACCCTTGTCCCTTTTGACTTGTGGATGTGCAGAATATCCATTAGGTTTGGATTAGAGATTGCTCTGTAAGTACATGTCTCTTCTAAATAGTCTGTAAGCTACTGAGTACAGTGACAGTGACTTCAGTCTGTCAACATACGACATGTGCTGGAGCAACCTGAATTTTCTTGGTTAGAAATCTCTGAGGTCTCTCAAGTTGCTGCAGGTGCCTAGTACGTTATATACCAAAGGGAGCATTGTACTCAATTACTGGTTTGAGGAGGGTCAAGTACAGGGGAGTTATGCCTGTTTTGCTCTTGAGGCAATGCCTTTGCTAATGAGGTGCACAACATAGAATGCTTTTCTTACTACAGTAGACACATGGTGGTCAAAGTTTAGAATACTGTCAACTTGTGTTCTCAAGTGCCTCACTACTGAGTTGTTACTTGAGGTAATACTATTTATATGATAGTTTGCAGAGATATTGTTTTTGCCGAAGGGGATGATAATGCATTTTTTAGATTTGGGTTTCAATCCATGGCTTTGGCACCAATCAATGGTTTGTGTAAGCTTCTCTTGAAGTATATTGTCATCATTTGGGGATTCAATGACTGAACCTAATTTGCAGTCTTCATCAAACTTAAATCAATCACAGCTCCTCTGTTTTGCCCTGAACTTCTGATAAGTATATTTCAAACAACAGGGGGCCAAGCACTGACCCCTGTGGAACTCCACTGCTGACAGGTCTACTAGTTGAGGTGAAGTCCCCAACTTTGACAGTGTGATCATTCGGTGAGCCAGTTAGCAACCCACCTGACAACATAACGGTTGATATTCAACTGGGAGAGTTGATCAATGATGCCCAAATATGGGATTGTGTTGAAGGCCTTGGCCAAGTCAATGTAGCCTGTATGTACAAATTTGCCATTGTCTATGGCTCTGCTGAGGTTTTCAAAGTAGTTCACCAGGTTTAACTGGAATGACCTGCCTTTAACAAAACAAAACTGTGTTGGATCAAGGGTTTTGAGATCATCTATATCCTTATTTATAAGGTCCATGATGATTCATTCCATGGCCTTAAAGATGAGGCTGGTTAAGCTTATGGGTCTGTAGTTGTACCTCCTTTAAGAAGGGGGATGACAGTTGCTGTTTTCCATTCAGCAGGGACAAAAACAGTACTCAGACTATGGTTGAGCAGTGTGCCTAATGAAGTTGCTAACTCATGTTTTAGACCATTTAAAACGCAACCTGGGATACCATCCAGTCCCACAGAGGCTGTGTTTTTGGCCTTGGAGACAGCATTAATGACTTGTTCTTTGGAGATGCAAGGTGGGGGATATGTAAAGCGAATGCTTTGTGGAATGTTAGGAGGGTAAAATGTTTGCCAAACCTGTTAGCTATTTTCACAGGATCAGTGTGTGATGCCATCCACAGCTAGTTCAGCACACGTCTGGGTCCTACCTTTTAGGTTACAGATGTAGCTGAAGAATGCCTTATGGTTGCCCTTAGATATGGCTGTTAATTTTTTTCTGAAGTTGCCCTTAGGGGATTTCACGAGTTGTCTTATTTGTTTCTTCAAGCAGAGGAGGGTGTTCTTCCAATGCTGGGACCTCTCTTTTTTGTTCTTAGACAGCAACTTCTTCCTCTTGTTGTACAACTTCTTAATTCTGGATGTCCACCAGGGAGGCTTGTTTTACCTTGGGGATCTTGCTTCGACCCTATCAGGTGCAGCTGTGTCAATACATTTGAATGTGTGGGAACAGGAGCTTGGAAGTTATTTATTCCATCCCTTAGGAGAATATAATTAACTTTGGTAATTTTTTTAGCCCGATTTCACCCAACAGGGGTTCAGGTGTTATAGCTACTTCAAATGTAACTGATTTGTGATCAGATTTAACAAGTCAGGGTCCTATACTTGTGGTGGTGCAACGGTCACCCATGTTAGTGAGGGCCAGGTCAAGAACATTTGAGCCCCTTTTGGGGCTGCATACTACTTATTCCAGGGCATTAGTGTTAAAGTCAGGAACCTTTGTAAGAACATGTTGGTACTCATGTAAGCTTCCCAGTTAATGGAGGGATAGTTAAAGAAATCGCCCATGACTAGAGTGTCTGCTTGTAATCTGATCGACTCAAGTCGGTTCAAATAAGCAGCGTGGGTATCTTGGTTCATTAAATGAGGCCTACAGCTAGTGATGAATTGAAGGAGAGTCTTACCCACAGTTAGCTGAACTTGGAGTAACTCCATGGAGTCTTCCTGTCTAACCAGTCTAGAGGTGTATTTATATTGGATAAAGAAAGATACTCCTCCTTTGGTTCTCACACTATCATTTTGCAGTCTGAAATTGTGGAAGGCATTGTAGCCTTTCAAGGCTGGGGTACTCTCTGCAGCTCTGAGCCAAGTTTCTGTGACTGCACAGAGATCAACATCCTCCAGGGAGAGAAGTGCTTCCAGAGGAGTGCAGTTTCCGATTTAAACTTCTAATGTTTAGCAGCATAACCCTTACTTTATTTGTGAGTGATATTTTCATGTTGGAAATTTTGTTCTTGAGACCTTGCCTAAAAAAGGTCTATGGGGAGCCGAGTACCTTAACCAGTAACCAAAAGCATAGAGGTGACAGGTAAAGACCATCTCTGGCAGAGTAGTGAGGTCTATCAACCATGTCATCCCAGGCTGACATGAACTGGATCATCTTAGAATGACACCAGAAACGAAGCCAGTTATTGAAGTCAATCATTTTTGTTTCTATTGTGGCATCATACTAGGTGAGGGTAGAATGCTGCTCAAGGCTAGGACATACCTGCCTGGGACACACATTCACAGACCTCAATCATATCTCTTTTCATCTAGTCCAGTGAGGTACATCTCAAGTCAATAACACCAACATAAACTATGAGAGTCATAACTGTACTTGTTGAGAGACTTGATAGCATGTGTGATCTGACAGTTCCTGGCACCTGACAGACAGTTGACAGTAACCTTCTTGTCCTGCCTGGTGAATGGTACATCTGTGTGTATCACAATGAAGTCAATTATAACTAAAAAATGTGGTTTAGATGTGCTTTGCCTTAGGGGCTTATTCAGTGAGACCTGGAGCTTGTGTTTTTGTGTGTCTTGAGTGCTGTAGGTGCTGCATTAGGTGTAGCATGTTTCTGTTTGGAAGGTCTCTGGTGTTTAGGTAGGTTTCTGTGAGTACTTCCTAATATGACGGTTTGCGTGTTAATAGCATGGTTTTCCACAGGAGGTGAGGTATGTGAGCTAACAATGTGTTCAGTGTTAATATTCTATGAGCAAGAGAGCAAGGAATCCAGACTCTTAATGTAGATGCATCTCTCATAAATTGTACCTGGGTGATTTGGGAGAAGAGGCTTGTCGGTGCACATTCGGAAGTTACTGTACTGTCTTAAGGATACCCATGTCAATCAGGCTAGTGGGAGAAATGGAGGGAAACTGACCATTCATAACGCTAGGTTAAATCCTGGTTTCACAGTGGGGAGAGAAAATAGAGGGGCGTGGTCTAAATGGGTGTTCTAAAAGGGGTCTGTACTAATGCAGTGCTCTATAAAGGGCTTATAACAACAACAACTGGGAGACTGTGGACAGAGTTTCATGTAGAAGATTTAAACCGGAGAGATTTGGTTATATGCAAGTTCGGGGAGCTGCATTTGTGCATGGCAGGAAGAAAGACCCTCAGACCAATCAGATAAAAATACAAAAGATATGGACCAGTAATTGGGTTGAATTTAGCTCCCTACTCTCACTACGGGTGCAATGCATTTTTATCACCTTGCAGATTTTATAGTGTTGTAATTTCACATAGATCTTCCATTTCAGTATCCCATTTTTTTTTTAATGAAACAGACTTAGCATTTTCATTAGAGCTTTCTCTTGGATTAACTTCTCCAAATATTTTACATTTCTAATACCATGATGGGTAAATTCCCAAGTCAGGGTATAATTACAGTTCATGAACTAGTATTGTTTCGGTCTTTGATGTTAGCCAAAAGTGACCTTCATAACACCTGCAATGCGCCCAGAACTGATTCCATCTTTAATTCCTACAGAGATGCATGCTTTGGTAGCTTATCTAGGGAGGACTGTAAATTCAATCTATAATGCAACAGTTTTGCCATATCACTGTGCCTTTCAGTATACAGGCCCTCTACCATGAGTACACCCCACCGAGTAACAAAAAGTGCAACTATTCCCAGTTTTTTTTCTTTTAAAGTGAACCTGAATTTGTCTGTTTCTTTCACATGTTCAATGGACTTTGTTAACCAATGTGTTTATAGTTTACTATCCTGGCCCACCATTATTAATTTTTCCTCTTTTGGTTTCAATTCACATCTCCATTCACTTACTGTGATTTCTGTGATGATGCTTGTACAATAATAAGAGTTATGTTTTACCACCTGGTGGACTTATCACCTTGCCGATTTTATACCAGTGTAACTTCACATAGACCTTTCAGTTCACTATCCCAGTTTTGTTTAAAGGAAACAGACCGAGAATTTTCATTAGAGCTTTCTCCTCCATGTCATTGTTTACATGTAAATTTAGTGCACATACTAACATACCACATTTACAAGGCTGAAGTCTGTTTTCTCTGTTATATCTTTCATTTAAAATATTTTTCTCAAATAACTCAAATTTATATTTTAAATAAAGCTTCAAAATGTTTCTGCTCTCTATCACATTTAAATATTTAGTAGTATTCAAAATTAAAGAGAATATCTACTATGTTTTATTTGATTTCCATTCTGTTGCAATGATTTTAAGTAACTTATGTGGATATCATTTTCTATTTTTTGAGATAAGGGAGTCTGCATTTTACCAATATTCAATTAAACCTCCTACTTTCTGAATTAGATCTACAGCGAAATTTCCATTTTTATTTCTCTTCCAAGGTTCAAAACATCAGATCTTGCACTGGACATTTTATAATCCTTATCCAACTGCTCAGAACTGTCATTCCCACAATTTATTTCTCCACCCATCTTCCAAATTTCTCTTGAATACAAGTCTCTGAGAAGGATTTTGCTAGGATAAAAAGGCATCCGATTTACCAACAGACATTTTTATTAGCTTACCTTTTTATCCCTGTACTTCATGTTTTTGATCTAAATGATATTCCACAATAAATTTTACTTCCTACCGCAGATGTTACTGGTTTAATAATTTTATCTCCTAATTTCTTATACAAATTGATATAAATTATACATCTTTTGATATTCTTTTGTAAAAAATCAATATGTAAATTTCATTTGCCAGTTTCAGCAGTTATTATTCCCTATACTCCTAACTCTATCTCTTCCTTCTACATAAATGTGACATTTCATGCTATCATTACAAATTAGAACTATTTCTATGTATTTACTGTTAATTCCTTTAGATCTTCCTCCAGGCTATCAATATGACTCTGTAGTTTTCTAATGTAATGATGTCATCTGTATAACAGATTATTGGGCATGTACTTACATTAATCTTTAGGATATCTACCTTTTTATACATCATTCCAAACCAGCATCAATACACAAACATATTATATATATACATTATAAAACATAGTGCCAGCAGACATCCTTACCTTACTCCCCTTTTGATCACTAGACATTTAGAAAGTTGCCCTGGTTTAGAGATTCTTAGGCAGTACTTTTTTCTTACTCAGGCAGTACTTTTTTCTTACTCAGGCAGTACTTTTTCATACAACTCTCTTATCAAATGATGTACTCCCTTTTTCATTTTCCCATTAATACAATTCAATTTACTTTATCAAAAGCAGCTTCTAGGTCCACACAAATTGTAATTTAATGCATAACATTGAGTTGCTCCTTTTTGAACAACATAGTAAGTTGACATTTAAGAAAGCCTATTTCATTCATTTATTTTAGTTTTTGCACAATAATGGTGGCAGAATATGTAAGTGAAGAGTCCAGTGTTGTTATGAAGTGGTATTTATTCAGATCCAGTTTAATCCCCTTTTTTATGGCTGGGAACAAGTATGCTTTACTTCCATGAAGTGAGACCCAGTTTTATATCCATCTCATAATTTTCTTGTATCGCAATGTCCCAATTTCCTGTTGATTACTTATAAGACTCATTATTAATTTGGTCCTGCCCTTGAACTTTGTCTTGCAGCCTTAATATTTTCTCTGGCTCTTTATTACTGAATTTACTGAACAGTTATGTGTTTCCATCATTTGCAATATACAGCACACCCCCCCCTCTTTTTTCTTCCCCTTTATTTGTAATATATAGTTACACCATATTTCTTCACATTCTAGCAAATGTTTGTACTCATACCAAGAGGCATTAGTATCCAGTATGCTTTGCTTTTTTGCATTTTTCTTACAGCCATTAAAAACAAATCAAAGTTTGTTAATTTTTTTTCTCTTAGCTTCTTTACATTCTTTCTTCACTTGTCTAAATAATATAAAATCTTTAACCTCTCTAAATTTTATCCAGTTTCTCATTCAACTCCTAAAATCATGTTATCTTTACCTGCTGTTTCTTATAATTTCCTTTAAATTTTATCTTTTATTTTCCATAATATCTATGGCCACATAAACAGGCAAATGGCCACTTCCAGTTCTATATTCCATATGTAATCCAATTACATTTCAAACCTGTTATGATATAGTCTATTACATATTTATAACAAAACTGGGTAAATCTGTATTTTCCTTTATTTCCCCATCAAGGTTAATGTGCAAATTAAATTTCCTGCAAATTTTGATAATTGTCTAAATTCTGGATTTACAAATATATCTTGCAACTGCCATCCTTTCCCTTCTAACTAATTCATAAATGTATTACATTTGCCTGTTCTTGAATTACAGTTTCCACTTCCACATACTGAATTTCCTTTGAAGACTTATTAAAATACTTTCTATTTTTCTCATACATTATCATCTACAGTTTTCTTATAAGGGAGACCTATGTTAATCAAGTAAACCTTCCCCATTGTGTACTCTGTCACTATCACTCTACATAACCTGACGTGTATTAAAACTTTGATTCAACTCCTTTAGCTTTGTAACAAAAGTCATAAAACCACATTTGGTTCTACCACAGGTTTCTTTTTGTCTTAACTTCATACACTTCATACCCATTAATAACCTCATTTACATCAAAATCCAGGTTTGCTGAACGTGTAGAATAAAAAACTGTTTAATATACTCTCTAAAGTTTTTGTTTTTCACATTTTTCTTTATTATTGCCTTACTCCAATGTAACATATTTAAAGAGCCTGATCAGAAAGTCAATTTTCTATGGTCATTTTCATACAAATTTACTATGTACAGTTTAACCTCATATATAACAAGTTTTGTTGCACCACATACCATTTTGTGTACTTATTATAGCCTGCTCAGCCCACTTCACTCTCTCTATAATATATACATATATGTTTTATATATATAGGTCTACTTCTAAATCTTGTAGCCCATAACACTGATGTTCAAAACCTCGAGACGACAATACCGACAGCAACACAATCACGAACAGATAAAGTTTCCCAGGGCTAGTGAACACTTGCCCAGCATGTAAAAATATGCTCTTTCCCCCACTGTAGTTTAATCCTGGAGTTGGTATATATAGTTGGGGGTGGGGACGCAGCCCCCCACACTACGGCCGGGGACAGCATAGCCCCCCACCTAGGTGGTTGTTATATCAGCCAGTGTGTGTTTGTGTTTAGTGTTGGACAAGTGTTTACTTGCTATGGGTAACTTCAGTCATTCGTGATTGTGTTGCTGTTGGTATTGTCATCTCGAGATTTTGAACATCAGTATTATGAGCTTCGAGATTTGAAAGGTAATCCATATATGTATCTCTATATATATACACACACACACAGAGACACACACATACATACATATATAGGTTCATAGGTTTGTACTAGGCTAGTGGCCTGCAGCCTTTACAAACCTAGCCCATAGGATTACCCTGACATTTTGCCACCTGACGTTAGTTCCCAGTGCACCTGTCAAGTAGAGCCACTGGAGTGATCCCCAGGGTGAATTTTCTATTTCCCATCCACTCATCAAGGTTTATCTTGAAGAGGACCAGTGAGGTGCTCTGTTTGCCCTTGCTATGGAATAGACTTCCTGTACATGTCAGTCTCTGGGTTATGAACCTGTCCCTCCAGCACGTTCTGTTGATTGTGGTAATGAGGTTGAG
Source organism: Protopterus annectens (assembly GCF_019279795.1). Classification (NCBI taxonomy): domain Eukaryota; kingdom Metazoa; phylum Chordata; order Ceratodontiformes; family Protopteridae; genus Protopterus; species Protopterus annectens. The sequence goes on along the minus strand of NC_056744.1, from coordinate 1,664,757,574 downwards.
ATCACTACAGTGTGTGGTGCGGAGGTTTTGGGATTTCTTTAGATGTAGCATTTCTAACAGAGCTGGATCAGACATGGCTTTGTATGTCAAGCAGAGATCGCCTCTAAGTAGGCGATACGAAACAGAGAATAGTTGGAGTTTTTTTTTTAGTCTGTCCATATAGGACTAGTGTTTAAGGCCTAGGATCCTCTTTGTGAGGTACTGTTGTGGCCTCTCCAGTTGTTGCAGGGTCTAGTGAGGTACATGCCAAATGGGGCATTGTACTCAATGATTGGCCTAATGAGGGAAGAGTAGAGGGAAACAATGATGTCTTTCTTCCTGGATGCAAAACCCTTAGAAATGAAATGTGCCCCATAGGACTTTCTGACCACAGTGGCAATGTGGTGGTCAAAAGAGAGACTGCTGTCAACCTGTGTTCCCAAATCTCTTATAACACCTTCTGTGTTCAGTGATCTACCATCAATGTAGTAATTCATGGGAATGAAGTTTTTCCCAAAGGGGATGACACATTTTTTGACATTAAGCTTAAGGCCATGGTTCAGACACTAGTCGTTGGTGTCAGTGAGGCCTTTCTGTAGGATGTCAACATCACTTGGGGAGTTAATAATAGCTCCCAACTTGCAATCGTCTGCGAACATTGTCAGCCGGAGACCCTTTGAGTTAGCCTGGACTTCAGAGAAGTAGAAACCAAAACAGGAGAAGATCCAGGACTGACCCCTGTGGAACTCCACTCGTGACTGGTTGGCAGTCTAACTTGGAATCAGCTACTTTCACACTGTGGGCTCTGTGAGCCAGTTTGCAACCCACCTAGTGATATAGTGGTTGATGCATAGCTTAGTGTTTTTTTTCTATGATTTCTGAATGGGGAATGGTATCAAATGCCTTGGCCAGATCAAGGTAGGCTGTATAAGCCACCTTGCCTTCATCCACAGCTCTGGTGACGGACTCAAAGAAGTTGACCAAGTTAAGCAGGCATGATCTACCCTTCACAAAACCAAACTGTGTGGGATCCAGAGTTTGGTGATTCCCTATATTCTTGTTTATTAGGTCCATGATGATGCATTCCACAGCTTTGCATATCAGACTAATCAGGTTAACGGGGCAATAGTTCCCAGGGTCTGTAGTCGCTCCTTTGTGGGACAGGGATGACTATAGCAGTGTGCCATTCGGTAGGGACAAAGCCTGAGGTGAGGCTGTGATTGAATAGGGCACACAAGGTGAGGTGCCAGTTCACTCTGTAGTTCATGTAGAACACAGCCAGGGATATTGTCAGGTCCCATGGAAGCTGTATTTTTGTCCTTAGACACTGCTGTTTTAACCTGTGCAGCAGTAATACTGGGTGCCTGGCAATCTACTGGCATTGTGATTGGTCCTTTGGGAGAGAGAGGGGTAAGGTTGGCACTGAATCTGTCGGCTCGGTATAGGAGGTACCATTGTACAGTAGCTCAGAGCAAATCTGGGTATAGCCGTGGAGGTTCTTTACATAAATATAGAAGGACTTGTGGTTGTCTTTACTATCTGCTGCAATTCTGTTTTTATAGCTAGCTTTAGAGGATTTGATGAAGGATCTCAACTTTTTTTGAGGCTGATAAGGGAGTTTTTCCAGTCTTGGGACTTCACCATATTCCGCATCAGTTTCCTCCTTCTGTTGTAGAGTTTGTTTATGACAGGGGACCACCAGATTGGCTTCCATTTTTTGGAGGAGACCATCTTGGTTCTACTGGGTATGGCAAGATCCATGCATTTGTGTATGTGTTTGTACAGTGCGTTGGTGTATGATTTGGCGGTCATGCAAGTATTCTCCATTTGCATGGGTGCCATGAAGTTTTATTTATATATATATATATATATATATATATATATATATATAAATATATTAAAAAAAAAAAATATATATATATATATATATATATTAAATGTATATATATATATATATATATATATATATATATATATATATATATATAGATACACATACATAAATCACACACACACACACACACACACACACACACACACACACACACACATTCCTTCAGTGCATAAAGCAAAATAATTCTATATAGATGGCAATATTAAATAACTGACAACATTACAACAGTAATAAATTAAAAACACTCACTCACACCTAAATAAGTTAATTATGCATTCAAATTAGGAAATCTCCAGTTAAAGGTCTTCAGCAAGTTAAAAGAAAGAGTAAAAATTGGAGATCAAAGATAAGAGAGCTGAATCTCTGGAACTAACTGGGTAATAAAATACAAAAAAGAAGAAAAGAAACATCAGTCTGTGGATTCCACATTACCTTTGGCATTCTAAAAAGATGGCTCCCAATTCACCCACAAAAATACAGTATATCAAACTAACATTTCCACAGATCCTAAAATTCATAAAATATTAGTACTCAGACTGAAAGAACCAATGAACAACAAACAGGAAAATAATTAATTTCAGCCACACACAGAATGCAAAAGAAATTGATTTTCCTAGAAAGTCATGAAAGAACCAATGAACAACAAACAAGAAAATAATTTCAGCCACACACAGAATGCAAAAGAAATTGATTTTCCTAGAAAGTCATAAAAGTCCATAGAGTACTGAAAAAAAAAAAAAAAAAAAAAAAAAGAAAGAAAAACAGGAGTGAACAGTCCGAAATAAAATGTGCTCCCTTGGTGGGCTTTCTTGTCTTATCTTCTCTCTTTTGTTATGCAGGAGGGATTTCTCACAACTAAGTTTTCTCTCAGGCTCTCTCTGCGTGTATTAAATTTGAGCATCTCTTTTTATTATGTCTCCTTTTTTTGGAAGAAAGAGCAATTCTCTGGCACTATGCTACAATTCAGCCCAGGATTTTTTTATAACCATGAGTAATTTGTAAATAGTATTTGTAATTGATGGCTTACTTAAAAGCAGAAATCATTCTACTGAACCAGCAGAAAGGAACTTGAAGTTCAGCAAGTCCTGAAATTAGTGCTAAACACACCACACGGACTCATCACTCACACTGCTCAGTATCCATTTTATTCATATGTTGTAACAAAATTTTATAGACCTTTCACTTCCACAACTCCTCCTCCAACTGCCTTCGTTCAGTTACAGCCTTGCTGCTCATGCCAAAGCAATCTGCATATAATAAGCAATCCAGTCAATTTGAATCCCTGCTACTTTCACTGCATCCACTAGCTCAAGTATCTTGCTGGGGCTTGTGGTCTATCCAAAAAGGAAAACAACTGTTTATTACAATGGCTTACAATGTCAACAGAAGAGGAAAAACAGAAAGAAACAGAGTGAGGCCAGGCAACACCAACTTGGAACTTGGGAGTCATTGTCACTATCATAATCATTTCACTGACTCTCCAACTCCAAATGGGACCACCCTCCAGTCATAATAAATAAGAGATTCTCTGACAATTAGTGTCAGCAGCAGATGGTGGAGGAGCACTTCATTCCTCTACACATCACATCAGTGCAGATTTCTGAAAACATTGTTATTCTCACCCTCTCACACTATACATGAGTGACAAGCCTTACAATATACTCTGCACGATCCCAGCCTGGATTACAGGCTCTTCTGCTGTTAAGAAATGGTCATCACAGAATAAGAGGGGTAACAATCCTGTTTCCAAAGTCTGCAGACTAAAGAAATGATCTTTCAGTTCTGATCGGCAAAAATGTCACAAGCAAGAACACAAGAAGACTGTTGAATTATCCAAAGTAGCTCGCAGCCCATCAAAAATTCAGAGAAAATAAAGTCACGTAATGACTATTTTTTCCAACTCTGCACCAACCATGGAAGCTCACCCCTTTTTTACTTACTTCAGCTTGCTTAGATATTAATTTTATTATAAAAAAAACTCATTCAGAAATATTGTTTCCTAATAACATAGATTGCTGCTGGTGGCTTAACGCATTCCCTCCAGTAAAGCTCTTTTGCATATGTACTGTTAATTTCCAAAATAAATATTTCCCTTGTGATTTTGATGTGCATTTCCTTCGTCTGTTCATCCAAAGGCTTATCCTTACTAGGTCCAATCAAAGAGCTCATTCCACTAGGTCAGTGGCTACGTCAGCTGCCTGTCATTCCATAGATGACATTTGTGCGGCAGCCATCTTATCTTCTCCTCACACTTGTGTCAGTCACTACAAGCTTGACATCTCCAGGAACAGGGCTTCCTTTGGCTGCACAGTTCTTCAGTATGTCCTTCAATGATGCCGCTCAGGATTTAGGGTAGCTGGGGACTCTGACTCAAAAGTGAGGAATAATGACATGGATAACATCAGGTAAAGAGTTATGTACTTGCCATAACTTGGCATATGTGTTATCCTATGTCACTATTCATCACTGTCCCTCCCTCCTTCCCCTGTCCTGTGGGATCTAGAGGTTGTGGAGATGTCCTGTCTGGTGGTCAGGGTCTTCATTAGCTGCTTTCTAGCATAGGGCAAACTCGATTTGAGGGGATGGAGGGCAGCGGGGGGGGGGGTCATGGGAGTGGGAGGAGCTCGAGCCTAGAGGCAGTCTATAAAGTTGTTGGCTCAGATCCAAGACCCAAGAGTGATGAATAGTGACATAGAATAACACAGATGCCAAGTTATGGTAAGTACATAACTCTTTGTCTGTGTCTTGCATTTCATGCCATCAAAGATCTTATACTACTGGATTTCTTGTACCTCTGCAAGATAAACAGCTTGAAAAATCTCTAACCACGGATCTAGAACTCCACTTAACACTTGTATACATTAGAGGGACAGATTTACTTCTTTGTGGTTATCCTATCTCTACCTTTGTATGCTAAACAGTGGCACCCTGATATCTTTCAAGAAAAACCCGGATGATTGAAAGATTGGAAGTTCATCCCTGGCGTAATACGTTTTGCTGCCTTGGGGCTGGGTATCAGCAAGGTGCAAATGGTTTCTTCACTATCTTGCCTTCAGACTGCTTTAATCCTGGCTGCATTTTTTGATATTATGCATAGTCCACATTTTAAACCATAGAAATATGACCAGTGTTTTTCCCTAATATTTCCTTTGGGCAGACTAAATGCAGACCTATAAGCCCATCAGCATTTATCACCTCAGTGTTTGGTATGATCTTGTATAACCATAATTTCCCCTTTTTTGGGGGGGGGGTCAGGGCAGTGCTTTCACTTCTGGGTAATGGAAAGAGAAACTTAGAATACCTGTCAGTTTGTGTTGCACCTTGGGTAGAGCAAAAAAATATCAAACAGTGACGGTTTTCCTGATTGTTTTGTCTAGGCCAATGTCATTCATCAGTTAAGAGTAGTCAGGATTTCAGATCAGGAAACAGAGGATGAGCAGCAGTGTAATGCTTTACTTTTCTTATCAAACAATAGCAATGTAATGTAGTTTCATAGAAGAGGTTTTTAATGTTTTGTAGCCTACATGAGCTGGTCAGGATCCAACAATGAAAAAACAAAAAACTCTGAAATATTCAGCAGCAGCTAATTTATAATAAGCAAACACAATTAGAGATGCAACATGAATAGCTCACCGAAGCTTGACAGTAGTACTTTGTTTGTTAAAAAAAAGCAGGTTATTTAAAAAAAAAAGTTTGGCATTCAGAAACAGTTAAAAGCAGTCCAAAACTTCAAAAGTCATTGCTAAGTTAAAAAGAAATAAAAACAAATTCAGGCATACTTAGTCACTAAAAGAACTCAGCTTTATTCATGTATGATGAGCGCTTTTGTCCACTAATTGGACTTCACCGAATCATCTTAAGTGCGGTCAAATTTTATTTTATCGTTATTATTGTTATTACTTTAAAACTTAGTGGTGACACCTGAAGTTTTGTACTGTTTTTATCTGTTTCTGAATGCCGGATTTTCATTAACTGGCCTGTTTTGGTAAATAAAGAAGTGAAGATCTAGATCAGGGGAGGTCAGGAGGTGATCGTGCCTCTTTACTCATCCCTCATCAGGCCCATAATTGAGTACAGTGCCCCTTTCGGGATGTACCTTACCAGACACCTGCAGCAACTGGAAAGACACCAAAAGTACCTCACCAAGAGGATCAAAGGGCTCAAACAGATGCCATATGCTGCCCGGTTAAAGAAACTCCAGCTCTACTCAGTGGCATACTGCCTGTTCAGAGGCGATCTGTGCCTGACGTATAAAGCCATGTCCAACCCGGAATTAATGGACATGCTGCACCTCAGAAAATCCAAATCCCATTGAGCTACGCGCTCGAGAGACTTAAACCTCAGCACCGAAATAAGTAGGACATGCTGGAGGGACTGATTCATAACCCAGAGGCTCCCTTCACTCTGGAATAAAATCCCAGTCCAGGTTAGGCAGAGTCGCTCATTGACTCTCTTCAAGAGGAATCTTGATGAGTGGATGGGAGATCGTAGGTTTACCCCGGGTATCACTTCTGTGTCACTGTTAGACAGAGGCACAGTATACTAACCTCGAAAAAGGGCATAGCAAAATAAATTTAAATGGGTGGCGAAAGCCAAACACACACTGGCTAGTCTTATAATTGCCCTAGGGCAGATAGCCTAGTATGAACCTATGAACTCCCAGTGGGTGTGGCTTGAGCCTTTAAATTAAATGAAGTTATCACCTTACAGTTCAAATATTCATACCTCCAGAACCAGAAGTGTAACTAGAAAACTATAAATGGCAAACTATGCAGGATAAATTAATCTTAACGTTAGTGGCATTAATTGAGTTCAATGCTTTAAACTAGATTTTATAAGCCCAAATAATGCTAGTGAATATTAATTTTGTAATTTTGTACAAACAGCTTAAGATATATCAGCAACCATTCATTCAAGACACATACTGCCAGCAGGATTTTCTTCATACAGCTGTGAGCTTTCATATGAGGCTATGCAGCTCTGTATTACCTGAATGTTGAGATATTTAAAAATTACAATACAAAGAAACAGTATATAAATAATATTCAATATCTCTTTAGCTACATTAGACAGAGGTCAAATATCAATACATTTGTGTTTGCCATCATGTATGCTTTAAGGTGAAATCTTCTGACACCTTGTATGTAGCACGGTTTTGGAATTGTTAATGCAAATATTAACAGCCAATATTCGATGCCTAGAGCATTCAGTAGGAGGTAAATGCAGAGTCGCCTGGAGTCACAGTTGGTAGTAATGAATTAAACTATGGAAAGAATCGAGGCAGCTGCTAAACGCTTGGGAGACTAACTTATTATACAATTATTTTGGTACTGATAAATCAGGTGGATTATCAATAGTGATTAAAAACACTTGTGATTGTTAAAAATATTTATTATGGATTACAGAGTATTAATATTACCAACCCACACTGATGACTTCAATATTACAATTGGCCTGTTCCAAGAAGACATTTTTAGACAGTGTTGCTGAAGATTTAGAGTCTTATTGGGTGGTGACTGGAATGCTGGATTAGATATGAATTTTGAAAAAGTCTGCATATCATGAAAAACGTGAGGTTGCTGCAATTTTTTTTAATGCAAGACAGTTCAACAGATGGATGTAGCATGTGATTTCCCTTAAAGAAATATGCAAACAAGTCACAAAGGTACATTATGCTCCCAAAATTATTTTTGTTGATTTATTTAATTAATGCAAATGTAAGGACAATGTTTTTTCTGTAATCACTTGACAGTTATTTCAGTTGGAAGCAAGACATAAAATTAAAAAAAAATGTTATCCAATTGGTTTAAATCAGATGAATTTTGTCACAATATAAATGTGGCAATACGTAGCTACTGACTGGATGACACTGATGAAGCGACCTGTGCCAGATACAAATGGTAAGAAATTTAAAGGGATCACATATTGTCATATCTAGGATACTGAAGCATTAGAAAATCTCCTAAGATTGAACTTCTAGCTCAGCAGATGGTGTTTTTGTCGCAATTGTTTGCAATTAACTATGAAAAATATATTCCTATCAGGCAGAAGAAAAAGTACAGCTGTGTACACTTACCATAAATGTAGATGTTCAAGTGTATTCACTGTTGCAGTTCCCCTCAGTCGGCCTGATTATCGAAGTCTTGTGTCATGCGTCGGTTGCTGTTTCATCTTCCATGACGTCATATAGTCAGGGGTATAAAGCATGCAGCTGACGCTATTACATCAGTTTTTCTTGCCCCAGATGTCAGGTGTCCCCATACTGGGAAGCAATTATATATACAAGGTTGCACCTCTAACAAAAAAGCAAATACACCAAAAAGCTTTAAACATAGTAAGCAAGAATAGAGGTATAGCTAACAGAAGTCAGGGGGCTGAAGGGAGGATAACCAGGACTGCAACAGTGAATACACTCGAACATCTACATTTATGGTAAGTGTACACAACTGTACTATGTTCTTCGTGTTTCACTGTTGCAGTCATCATATTTGGGTAGATTCTCAAAACTAAGGATGGGAGGAGGAAATTAGATAGCATTAGGACCAGCTATAAGGCCCTGCAAGACTGCAGTGGCAAAGCCAGCTCTGGATTTACAGAAAACTGACAAATGGTAATGCTTGGTGAAGATACGTACAGAACTCCAGGTAACAGCGTCTAGGATGTCCCTGGTAGGGACACCTCTGTGAAAGGCTGTAAAGACAGATGCAGCCTTGGTTGAATGTGGTCTTATCCCCTATGGGATAAGTTTTTCCATGGTGCTTATAGCAGAAATGAATTTTGTTTTGAAATGGCCTTCCCCTCTGCCCCTGCAGCAAATGCCACCAGCAGCTATTCAGATTTCCTGAGAGGCTTAGTCCTAGCCAAGTAAAATCTAAGTTGTCTGTGCACATCTAAGGAGTGCAGTATATGTTCCTCTTTGTTCTGTGGATTAGAAAAGCAGGTTGGCAAATGAATGGACTGATTAAGAGCCACACTGGATACTACCTTGGGCATGAAAGAGGGACTGGTCCTGAGGGACACCCTGTTCACATGAAAGATGATGAAAGGCTCCACTGCCATAAGGGCCTGTAATTCAGACACCCTTCTTGCTGAAGTGATGGCTAAAAGGAAGGCTGTTTTCCAAGAAAGGAATTTCAACTCTGCACTTGCAGTTGGCTCAAAAGGAGGTAGAGTGAGTTTTTCCAATACAAAGTTAAGGTCCCAGGCTGGAATTGCGGCTCTCCTGGGTGGTCTTAAGTTTTTGGCCCATCTGAGGAGCTGCTTGAGCAGTGGATGAGAGAAGATGGGTGGTTTTGTGTTGTAATGAGCTGAAATAGCTGAGGAATGAATTTTGATGGAGAAAAGGAAAGGCCCTTGTGAAGCATCTCAGTTAAGTATTGAAGAATGTGAGGTAAATTGGGCGCTGCTGTGCCCATCCCGTGAGTTTGGTTCCAGGAACAGAATCTTTTCTATTTTTCAGCATAAGATTTTCTAGTACTAGGCCTCTCTGCCTCCAGAATGACATCTAACACTTGTTTAAGGAGGGTGGTAATGGAGAGATCAGGTAATTAGCCAAGCTGCCAGGTTCAGGGTTTGAAGCTGAGGGTGCAGAATCTGGCCCTCTTGCTGGGACAGCAGGGTAGGGATTTGAGGCAGTTGCCATGGTGCCAGCAGTGACACACTGTGCAAGAGGGGGTACCAGTGTTGGCGTGGCCAGTCTGGTGCAATCAGTATCATCCTTGGTTTGTCCTGTTTGATCTTTAGTAGTACCTTGGAGAGGACAAGCAGAGGAGGAAAGGCATAAACTGATAGATTTTTCCAGGTGAAGGACAGGGCATCCACTTTCCAAGCTTGTTTGTGGGGAGTCCTTGTGCAGAATTTGTCCAGTTGGTAGTTCTGGGAGGAGGCAAACAGGTCTATCTCTGGGCTCCCCCATTTGTTTATCAACATGTTGAATGTCTTTGATTCCAGTTTCCACTCGTGTGGGTCCATGAGATTTCTGCTTAGTTTCTCTGCCAGTGTATTTAGCTTTCCTGGCAGGAATTGAGCATGTAGATGCACTTGGTAGCTCAAGGCTGTGTTCCACAGAGCCATGGCTAGTCTGCAGAGAGGGTATGAGTGGGTTCCCCCCTGCTTGTTTATGTACCACATAACAGTGGTGTTGTATGTCTTTACCATTAATTGTCCTGGAAGAATGTGGTCCTTGAAGGCTGTCAGATGTACAGCTAACATTTCTTTTTTATTGATATCCAGGTGCATTTGACTTGGGTTCCATTTGCCCTGAATTCACTTCCCTGCCAAGTGAGTCTCCCATGCATAGTCGGATGCGCCTGTTGTTAGGGTTTGGGCAGCAGGGGGTAGAGTGAATGGCAGTCCCTTGTTTTGGTGGCAGGCCTCAACCCACCAACTGAATTCTTAACTGTAGGCAAGGTATGATAGGAATCATTGCTTCTAGATCCTGAGAATGTTGACACCATAGGCTTTTTAGATAGTTTCCTCATATGCAGTCTTGCATATGGAATTAGGAGAGTGCTGGAGGCCATGAACCCCAAAGGCTTGCAGTATTTGTCTTTCAGAGAGCAGGGTCTTTGTGGCCATTAGTTTGAAGTAAGCTGTCAAATGAACTTGTTTCTCTGGCATGAGGAAAGCCATCTGGGAAGTTGTGTTCAAGCTTGCTCCCAGGAATATAATTTGTTGACAGGGTACAATATGTGATTTATTTTCGTTTATGGTGTACCCCAGACAAGTTAGCACCTTTTGTACAAATGTCAGACGATTCAACCGTATGTCCTGGCTTTCTGCCTGAATTAGACAATCGTCCAGGTATGGGTATATTTGAATATTTCTTTGCCTGCAAAATACAATGACTGGAGCTAGGCACTTTGTGAATACCCTGGGCACAGTAGATAAGCCAAAGGGCAGTGCAGAGAACTGATAGTGCATGTAGCCTGCTTTGAAGCGTAGGTATCTTTTGCAAGATTCCTTGATTGGGATGTGCAGGTAGGCTTCCTTTAAATCTAGTGTTGCCAACCAGGCATCCTTGCCTAGCATATGAAGCAACTGGTGAAGAGTTAGCATCTTGAATTTTAGGATCACCAAAAAAGTGTTTAGGATAGAGAGATCCAGGATAGGATGCCAGGAGTTGTCTTTTCTGGGCACCAGGAAAAGTCCTGAGTAGAAACCTTGTCCACTTTCCTCTTCTGTGACAGTTTGAATAGCCCTTATACTTAGAGGGAGAGAACTTGCATTTGAGCCTCTGCCCACTGATTTGGGGGTAGGTCTGGCCAACCATTTGGGGTTGGTAAAGTGTGGAAGTGGAATCTGTATCCTTGGGAAACTATATTTAAAACCCATTTGTCCTGGGTAATGAGTTCCCAGTTTTTTGCCTGCAGAGCAATCTTTCCCCCTAAAGGAGCAGTCAGTTGAGAAGGGCTTGGAAGTTTTAAAGTTAAGTCCTTGAGGCAGTTTACCATAGGGGGGAGTCTTACTACTCCCTGCTTTGGAAGTGGGAGCCCCCCACTGCTTAGTCCTGTGCGTACCTTGGGCCTGAAGCCTGGGTTTTCGGCTGGTTCTAGGTTTGGACTGAGAAGGCCTGGAAGAGGCTGGAATGGACCAATTCTTAGAGGGCCAATGCCTACTAAATCTTGGAGGCTGTACTTGCAGGAAATCTTTAACAGTTTGCATAGATTTAGCTATTTCATCCATCTTTTTAAGTACTACTTCTGCTTTGTTGCCAAACAGGCAGTCCTGGTTTAAGGGAGCATCCAGCAATTTAGCTTTAACATGATCTAGCAAAGATTGCTCCTTAAGCCAAGCATGCCTTCTAAGTACAGACCCAGTGACTGCAGCCCTGCAAGATGCCTCTACTGAATCAAAACCACACTGCAAAGTATGTTTTCCAACTTGTTCAGCAGAATGCATTAAATCCTGTAAATCCTTATTTTCAGCACAGTCAGGAATCAACATAATTTTCTGTTTAAGCAATCCAATAATATGCTGCTGATACTTTAACATATGAAACTGGCAGTTTAAGGGCCTAATGGCCAAGGTTGCAGAAGTGTATACCTTCTTACCCCATCTATCCAGCGCCCTTTAATCTCTATCAGAGGGGGTAGGATTTTTGGCAGTAGTAGCCTCAATGCCCTTGGGTCCCTGTGAAATGGTCTCAGGATCTGTAGTAGGATTTTTAAAGAGGAACTGTGAGAGTCAGGAACCCTGTGATACCTATCTGGCTTTCTGGGAGCAGGAGGTAAGGAGTCAGGGGCCAAGCTAGATTCCGAAATGGCATCAACAATGTCCAGTACGGGGGGGGGGGATAGCTAAAGGCCTGTGTTGAGGCAGAAGTAAGGAATTCCTAAGCCTCTTTTTAGAATCTGCATAATCCTGGCTATCCCAGCGAAAATACTCCCTAAAAGTATGCAAGGTTTCACCAAAAGAGAAATACTCTGGGGGAGGGGGGATCAGAGGGAATAGAGCCCTCTGCATCAGAATCCTCATAGGTAGATAAATGTAAATCCTGGTCATCAGAGGAAACAGAAATTTCAGAATCCTGATCAGAAGAATCATAAGCAAATTCAGTCCTAGTTCTCTTAGAGGGGTAAGGTTGGCTACCCCTGATTAATGTAATAAGATCTTCAGCCATTCTTATCATTTGTTTTTTTTAGGCATAGAGGCCTGACCATGCGGTCTGCCCATTGGTTTTCTAGGCATGGATCGAGTTTTAGGCCTTGAAGAAGAAGATGGCATCAGTTTAATATGCAAGTCAGTAGGCCTGAATACACCCTCAAGAGCTGGTGCCTGCACAGCGGCTCCAGACCCATCCAAGGTAGAGACATCCACAGGTTCCACAGTTGAAGCATCTCACGGCATACCAGACTCCAAATGGGTCTCAGTAGAGGCCTGCAAATCTGAATTGGCGGGTATCAAGGGCTGCGAAAGCACCTCACTGAGTACCGGTGAACTGGCGACTAACTTAGGAGAAGCATTGTCGGCAGCTTTGAAACTAGGCAGCCTGTCTCTGTCTTTATCTTTGTGTTTTTTCGGAATGTCGGTAGTCTGGTGGCTTACCAAAGCCATACCTGGGTAATTGAACACAGTGCCAAAATATTTAGAAGCGTAAATATACAGACGACAAATGGTTCATTGTTTAGATAAGGCACATAACCGACAGCAAGGTACGTCGTGGTCATGGCCTAGGCAAGGAATAAAGTACGAATGAAAATCTTTATGAGGCATTTGCTTTCCACAAGAAATACAATTACTGAGTTTTACTGACATCGGTTTAGAGCAAGAAAAAGTCTCCCCAACGGGGTACTTAGCTTTAGTTGAAGACTTCGGTTCTGAAACTCGAAAACAAAAATTTCAAGAGTCGGACGACCGGCACTTGCAAACTGCTTCTGCTTCGGGCACCACACGGCAAGAAAGATTGATGTAATGACATTGGCTGCATGCTTTCTACCCCTGACTATCTGACATCATGGAAGATGAGACAGCAACTGACGCAGGACCCAAGACTTGATAATCAGGCCGACTGAGGGCTACTGCAAGCAGATAACCCAAATATGATGACTGCAACAGTGAAACACTAAGAACCATCACAGAAGCAACAATGATGTAAAGCAGAGTGTTTACTATAAAATAACATTTGTCACATGTATGAACATCCAAATACCAAACATGGGTACAGCAGCAGTCTGAATACCGAATGGAAATATATCCGAAATGTTAAAAAAACGAACACACTGTACTTCAGTTAAATGATGTTCAGAAGGACATATACGACTATCTGCACATCAAAATGTAGTCAGTCGACAGTACAATACACGTAGATGGATATAAGAGCAATAAACCATAAGAATATTCTACAGTAATGTAATCAGTACATCCTACAATGGCTAGTATGTAATATCAGGTAAGTATGTAAGGACAACACATCCTGTACTATGGATTTCCTAATTAGAAATGGAATATATGTGGTAGTAATTGTTACTTACAGTTAGTTGGTGCCCATAGTTGTATTATAGTTCTGTTCTTGTGATTACTGTTCAAACCGCTCCACTTACAGATCTGACAAAATGTTGTTACAGTACGTTTCACTTACTTTACATCCACATGTACACAGTAACATTAAAGGAGCATTACACGTTATTGGCTAAGTAGTGCAGTCAATGTGTATAAGCAAACTGTGGCGTTGAATTTAAAAGGGCAGTGCAAATGGCCTAATTTGGTTAATATACACATAACAGACAAAGGGACTATTACTGATACTAATTGCAAAGGTTATAGCACGTACTGGTAAGGATGCTATCGAGATATGCTTTTCTGTCTTTGTGTTGTTGCCATGAAACTACATAATGTTATTGCCAATGCTTTTTCTACAGGAATATGGATGCAGAAACCTAACTATATGTACCGGGTGCTATTGGTGATGTGTATGACACTATTAAATCACAGAAAGGGAAGGAGTTGTTATGTGTGCAGGGATACCAGCATTATATGGAGAAGAGACATGAAAGTAGATTATATTGGTGTTGTGTACATAAGGCTCAGGACAAACGTAAAGAATGTTGCATAATTAGAAGTTATGTCCTTACCATAACGTTCCATGTGGAGTGTTCATCTCGCCTTTGTTCTTACACATGGGTTCGGAGCCGATCCTCGGCTCCGTGCCGGCCGCTTGGCAAGCTCTGCATCGAGAAGAAGCTCGAGACTAACCTAACTCCCACAATCCCCCTCTGCATTTACCTCAGATCTAGTTTGCAAGCAAACCAGAAGTCAACAGAGAGAGTAACACATTCATGACTGAAAGAAACACCTATACATATATATATATATATATATATATATATATATATATATATATATATATATATATATATACATATATACACAACAACTGCGAAATGCAGAAGCAGGAGAAACCAAACCAGACACCAAACTGGACGTTCTTCCTGAGGGTGGGAATGTAAGAACAAAGGCGAGATGAACACTCCACATGGAACGTTATGGTAAGGACATAACTTCTAAATGTGAGAGTGTTCAATCTCGCCGTTTGTTCTTACACATGGGTAGCGTCCCTAGCTCCATGTTCCTGAGGAACTCACAGGAGAACCTTCTTGAGCACAGTGGAACCAAAGGTTGCCCTGTCCCTAGAAACCCTGTCTACCTTGTAATGAGAAATGAATGTATGTGGTTTAGACCAAGTGGCAGCTGCACAAATAGTGTCTAATGGTAAGTGAGCTGCATGAGCCAGGGATGTAGATACTGATCTTGTAGAGTGCCCCTTGGGTTTGACAGGTAGAGTTTGTTCCGAAGTAGCATAAACAAATATAATGCAATCAGTTAGCCATTTGGAAAGGGTTCGTTTAGTAACTGCTGTACCCTTCCTGCTGTCTGCAAAGGCTACAAAAAGTTGATCTGTTTTCCTATGATCCTTTGTTCTATCCAGGTAAAACCTAAGTTGTCTGAACATCCAACTTGTGTAACATATACTCCAACTTATTGGAGTGATTTTTGAAAAAGGTAGGGAGCTCAATGGATTGATTAATGTTATTAACGGAGCAAACTTTGGGGAGAAAGGAAGGATTACTGCGAAGAGATACTCTATCAGAGTGAAAGATCAAATAAGGATGTTTAATAGAAAGAGCTTGAAGCTCTGACACCCGTCTAGCCGATGTAATGGCCACCAAAAAGAGGGTCTTCCATGACAAATATTTCAATGAACAAGAAGAGGCTGGTTCAAACGGCGGTAGCATCAATTTAGATAATAAAAGGTTCAAGTTCCAAGGTGATGTGGGAGTTCTAACTGGTGGTCTAATATGGAAAGATCCTTCCAGAAAGGCCTTACAAAGTCTGTGAGCCATAACAGGAGCCCCACATTCTTCCACATGAAAGTTGGAAATGGCAGCCAATTGCACTCTCAAAGTGGCAGGAGAAGCTCCTTGGTGGAACAATTCGGTTAAAAACTCCAAGATCTTATTTAACGGAGCTATAACAGGGTCCAATTGTTGTGTATTTGCCCAGTAAACAAAACGCTTTCATTTACTAGTGTAAGTCTTTGTAGTGGAAGCTTTATGAGAAGCCACTAGTATATTCTGAACTGCAGGTGAAAGAAGATCAGACCTGGCTAAGTAGGGAAGCGGAGCAGCCAAGCTGCTAGTTTGAGTGAAAGTAGCGAGGGGGGGGGGGGACCCCTGACGAGTGGGTCAGTAGATCCGGCTCCGGGTCCAGGATCCAGGGTTCCCGAATGCGGTGTGCCAGAAGAAAGGGAAACCAGATCTGACGAGGCCAGAATGGGGCAATGAGGATAATCGTCCTTTGCAGGTTGTTGGCTTTCTGCAGAAACTTTGCAATCAGGGGAAAGGGAGGAAAAGCGTAAAGGAGACCCAGGGGCCAATCGTGAACCAGAGCGTCCCTGGGGACTTCCCCTGGAGAGGGTAATAGGGCAAAATAGCTCCTGCATTTGGCGTTCATTGGAGACGCAAAAAGATCGCAGGAAGGCTGGCCCCATTTGCGAAAAATCTCCTTCGCAACTGATTGTTTGAGGGACCACTCGTGAGGCAACAGGATTGCTCTGCTCAACCTGTCGGCTATGACGTTGGATGACCCCGGGATGTGCGTTGCTATCAGAAAGCGACCCGTGGACTCCGCCCATTGCCAGATTCTCATGGCCTCTCTGCATAGTTGATAAGACTTGGTTCCCCCTTGTTTGTTTATGTACCAAACTACGGACATGTTGTCCGTCTGAACTGCAATAGTCCCTAGAGGAAGAAGGGGAGCAAAGTGTTGCAACGCTAGAAACACTGCCCTCAACTCTAGAACACTGATGTGCAGATTGTACTCTAAATTGGTCCATTCGCCTTGGACTGTCTGTCCCTGAAAGATGCCCCCCCACCCTATCAGGGAAGCGTCCGTGGTAACCGTAGCTGTCGGCGTTGGTAGCACAAATGGTCTTCCACTGGAAAGATTGCAAGTCTGGAGCCACCAGGCTAGGTGTGATTTGCATGTGTTCGTGATTAGAATTTCGTGTGTCAGAGGTAGCTGTTGGAACGACCATTGTGCAAACAGTAGCCATTGTAGAACTCTCATGTGCAGTCTTCCCAAGGGTATCGCAATGAGAGAAGCTACCATGAGACCCAAGACCTTCAGAACCAGCTTTGCTGGGGATTTACTGGATGACAGAAGGAGAGATATGTGGCTTTGTAGTGAGGCTATCCTTTCCGGAGGAAGCCTTAGAACTAAACGACGCGTATCCAATTCTGCTCCTATGAATAAGATATGCTGTGATGGCTGTAGTAAAGATTTTTCGAAATTTACGGAAATTCCGAGTTGAACACAAAGTTGTAGTGTGTAATCCCTGGCCTGAATCAGTTGACGCTGGGTGGTGGCAGAAAGGAGCCAGTCGTCCGGATACGGAAACACCTGGAATCCTAGGCGTCTCAAGTGAGACGCTACCACTGCCATGCATTTGGTGAAAACCCTGGGGGCTGAGGTCAGACCAAAGGGCAGGGCTCGAAACTGAAAGTGACTGGCTCCCAGCCGGAAGCGCAAGTGAGCCCTGGACGCCCTGGCCATTTTGATGTGGTAGTATGCGTCCTTCAGATCTATTGAGCACATCCAGTCGTCCTTCTGTAAAAATGGAAGGATCGATTGAAGCGTGACCATCCGGAACTTTTCTTTCTTGACGAAGGTATTGAGTTTGCTCAGGTCCAGAATTGGCCTCCAGTCCCCTGTCTTCTTTGGAACTAAAAAGAACCTTGAGTAAGTTCTGAATCCTCTTTGGTCCGCTGGGACTGGTTGGATGACTCTTCTTTCTAGCAGCTTTGAAATTTCTATAGCTGCAGGGCCTCGCAGATGGGGCGGCACATCTGGGAGTCTTTTCTGTGGAATTGGGGGTGATAGGAAGGGTATTCTGTAGCCTCTGGTAACAACGCTTTTTACCCAATTGTCTGATGTAAGACTTTGCCAGGCCTGAGGGTATAAAGCTAAGCGACCCCCGACTGCCTCCAGAGCAGGACAGTCGGGCCTCCTCTCAGGAGTGCTGGAAAGGTTTCCCAGGGGGTGTATCCCTGTCACCTTGGTTTTGCGGACCCCCTCTGCCGCCAGGGCGGCATCTTCCACCTCTGCCCCCTCCTCTGCCTCTAGAGGGGGCATCACCCTGTGCACCTGGGAAAGACCCTTGGGGTTTTCGAAACCACATTTTTCCACCACATTGCCCTTTGGGGTACGGTCTGGATGGGGTGGAAAAATGGACTCCGACAGCAGACAGAGTCTTTCCCTCTTGCTCACACCGGGTAAGGGTTTCCTTTACTTTGGGGCCAAAGAGAGTGGCACCATCAAATGGGGCGTTAGTAAAGGAAGACTTGAAGGCCTCCGCAAATGAACATAAGCGCATCCAGGATTGTCTACAAAGAGCAATCGCTGAAGCTGCTGCCCTACTCGATCCGTCGGCTGCGTATGAGATCAGCCTCATGGACGAGTTCGTAATAGATGTAAGGGTATTGAGATGTGCTGTAACTTTCTCTGAGACAGCAGCATCTGTAGTACCCTGGAGGGTATCTCCCAACTCTTTGATTAGATCCCTCTGTAGCCATGTGAAGTGGGTCAAATAGTTCAGGGATCACATAGAAAAAGCCGCTGAACTAAAAATGCACTTCCCATACCTGTCCATAGTCCTAGAATCTCTGTTAGGCAGATGGACAGATGAGGAAGATTCAGACATCTCCTTTTTCGTGGCCGCTGCCACCACCATAGCGTCCACTGGCACTCCCTTTGTCAGATAAGCCTTATCCTGAGGGGCAGTAATATATTTATTAGGCTTCCTAGGGACTGGCTCCACCGTGTCAGGCGTCTCCCACGCCCTTCGAGCAATCAGCTCCATCAACTCATCGAAGGGCGGAGTGACCCAGGAGGAGGAAGGGCGAGCATCGAATGCCTTCAGCAAGACTGACTCATCCTCAGAAGGGGGGAGGGATTGCCAATCACCTCTCTGCTTTAGGATCTCCAGGATGTCAGAAAAAGAGACATCCTCTGAGGGTGACTTTGGGGACCCTTCTGACTCATCCAAGTCAGTGTCCGATGTCAATGATTCTTGTGGAGAATCTAAGTGTCTCCTCTTACACAAACTTTTCCTCGGAACTTCCTCGGGGGGGGCATCCGAAGAAGCCTCCGAGGAAGAGGGGGCACCCTCCAGGGGTGGCTGAGACACTGGTGCTCGACGCTTAGATGTAGCCGGGGGTGCAGAGGAGGATAACGGTCCTTTATGGGAGGGAGAAGCTGTTTCTGCTGACGTGGTTGTCTGAGTAGACAACACCTTCCTCATGAGGTCGAAGGCCCCTGGGTCCCGAATCGAGGTATCTCCCGGTTCCGAGGAAATCGGAAGAATCCCCGAGACAGGCACCGAAGGCATCGACCCCGAGGACGGAGCCAAGTCAATCCGAGCCGAGGCCCCGAGAGGGAGAGTCGGAACCGAAACATCGGTCCGACTCTCAGTCCCGGATCCAAGGATGGATCTTCGGCTCCGAGACTCCGGTACCGGTTCCGACGGAGTTGAGGTGAACGGAGCCGACCGAGAAAAGGATGGTTCTGGCACCGAGGGCTCCACAATCACCAGATCAGCCTCTCCCAGCTCCGAAGACTGGGTAGGTCTCGGAGGAGGAACAGGTGGAGATAAGGGAAGGCCTTCGAGTCTCGACACCAACTGGGAGGAGACAGAGATGAGTTTGGATAAGGCCGTATTCTCCATTATTTTCTGCACCACGCGGTCTACATCGGTGTCGGAGAGGGGCCTGGAAGAGCGCGTCGAAGGAATCAAAGACGGAGCTGACCTCAACAGTGCCGGGGAAGGAAGCTCCGTCACCAGTTCCAAGACTCGAGGCTCGGAAACTGACAACAGTTCAACACTCGGCCCCGAAGTCTGTGGAACCGGTGATCAAACTTTGACTGAAGAGCTCGGAGCCGATGACCTGGGCTCCGACGTCTTCGATTCCTTCGAGGATTTGGATGTCTGGTCTGATGCATCCACAGCCTCTTGAAAGGCAGGCTTCAAAAGCCCCCTATCCATAAGTTTCCTGCGCCTATCTGCCATGACCCTTCCACTGAAAGAATGACATATAGAGCAGTCTTCTTGCAGATGGAGAGGGCCAAGACAGTAGACGCAGGAACTATGATTATCAGTCACCAACATCTTCTGCCCACATTGGCAGCGTTTAAAGCCAGACTTAGCTTTCTCAGACATGTCACAATTTTAGATACAGCTAACAGAGAAAAAGTCAATATTATGCCAAGTCCAGTAATTTTGTCTAATCCAGAAAACTTATTGTCAAATCCTGTAAAAAGTCAATCCAGTAGTCAATCCAAGTTAAAGGGTGGGGTAGGCCCCGAGGGAAAACTCTAATAAAGTATATAAATAGACTTTATATGGAACCGAGAATTCCTCGAAACACTACTAACACACACACACAGTCACTTAAAGACAATTTCTTTAGAAAAAAATTTAGAAGAAATATAAGAAAATTATAAATCTTAGCTTAAGGTTGCTCGAGCTCATCAAACTGATGCGAACGTTGCAGCGGCAAACTAGATCTGAGGTAAATGCAGAGGGGGATTGTGGGAGTTAGGTTGGTCTCGAGCTTCTTCTCGATGCAGAGCTTGCCAAGCGGCCGACACGGAGCCGAGGATCGGCTCCGAACCCATGTGTAAGAACAAACGGCGAGATTGAACACTCTCACATCAGAGGTTACTATAGATGGGAACAAGTTACTGAAATCAAATGGGCATTTCCATGCACCTGATGTTATCAAAGTAGAGGAATGTAAGGCGCGTAACAGTATTAAAGGATGGGCAGAGTGTTCCACTGAGGATCCATGTAAGATTGTGTCCTAAGTATTAGTTACTTCCTCCACCTGCGTTAATACATTACCCAACACAGCAGCACTGAAACAGTCAGTAAATAGGGTGAAACAAAAGAAACATAGGAGCATGTTTACTGGCATTTAATCACTGAGGGACCTTACACCTGAGCATTTGCCATCAAAAAGTGGAGAGTTTATTATAGAACATACTGTTGTATAGGAAGCGAGATATGGTGCAGTATTAATTAAAAGTGAAGGGAACCTTTGTATGTTGTGAGAACTGGAGTACATATTAGTGGATGGTACATTCCTTAGTAGTAGTGTGGAGTGCAAACAAATTTACAGTACTTATTGCGGTTTATCAATGAATGAAAGTAAACATACAGTCCCACCTGTCTTTGGTATAATGCCTAGTAAATGCGAGGAGTGCTATGATCAGTTTTGGCAAGGAGTTGTGCGTTTATGTGACTGCTTTGGTTTGTCCTTTACACCTCGTATGGTGCTTTGTGATTTTGAGAAGGACGCAGTGAACTCAATTAGATGCCATTTACCTGAGAGTACTGTCAAAGGCTGTTGGTTTCATTTGTGCCAGATCATATGGCATTAAGCCCAGAAATTACACCTGTCAGCTGAGTTTGGAAGTAGTATGGGCTTTGCAGTACTGTGCAAACAGGTACCTGTACTCGCATTCGTACAACCAGACAATGTCCTTAGTACAATGACTGAAACTGAAGATATGCCTGATAAAGGAAAAGCACTTTGTATATCTTTTTAAAGATAACTAACTCATTGGGAGGCCCAAGAGATACTGCATGAGGGCAGCTACTGCTGAGAGACTTCTTCCCCTGTTTGACGTTGTCTTCTGGAATCAGTGGGACACATGCTCATCAGGTTATCCAATCAGAATGCTGTCAAAGGATGGCATAGATGGCTTAGAAGTCTGCTCGGTAAACAGAAAATCTATATGCTTGATACTCTGCATGCTATCCAACTTGAGCAGAACCATGTGGAAGATTTACATAGCAGACTTATTAGCTGTCTACCGTCTTCTCCGAAACACAGGAGATTGGTCGAGAAGGAGGCTACATTTACAAAGCTATTAGGCGTAGGGAAAGTCTAACTGATAAGGGTCTACTAGAATTACTTGCCTGGCATTGTTCCTTCTAAGTTCCTCTTGTCATAGTACAGGAGCACTGTCATTCCAGTATTGTATTATCTCAATGTCCAATAACTATAGCATACTTATATTTTGGATGTAGTACACAAACACCCATACCACTGTACATCTGTGCGCTATTGCTGTCACAGCCACAGATGGTGTTTTCCAAGTCCCACCTTTATTTACAGTTCTTCAACGTTTTCAAAAGTATTGAGACACTATTCGGTTCTAAGGGGAGCAAATGCATAACACAGTAATTTTCTGTCTGCCGGTGTTCGGAGCAACTGAAGTGCAATGGACAGCTGCAGTATACAAGCTCTTCTGGATTGTTTTGAATCTGCCCCTTTAAGGAGCTTCTGCTTATAGTTATGTACACAGGTATGTTAACAGACACAGGAATTCACATATGGGACATTTTATTGGTATTGTTGGGATCCACAGATATTGCGAATATTAAAAAAAATTCCGATGGTTTTGACATTTTTATTGATAGTAGAAGTCAGTAAAGGGCAATGTTTTCTGATAAAATGAATGCACGACCACGTTAGATAAGTAATTTTGACAGTAAATCAAAGCAGAGATATGTGCTGCCATGAATGAATAATGCTTTGAAGAGGGTTTCTAATATGATAAAAGTAGGTAAAATATTAGCCTTGCAATGTCAAGTTAGATCAAAGAAGTGACTCTGATATTACATCATTCACAAGGTGCATTAGGAATTGATCAAAAGGCTATCCATAACACAGTGATATATTTTAAATCTCTGCATAAGAAATACTCCCAAGATATTGATGGCATGTTTAAGTGGCTACATGTGGGCCTCCAATCTCTCTATCCCCCCAAGACAGTAAAGAGACTATTACATTGTTAAAGAAGAATGAATACAGGCCAAGACGGCTTTATTGCTAAATTCTACTTAGCATTTATAGAACAAATTGCTCCTTACTTGTATCAATTAATGCAATATTTAACTACTGCACAGAGAAAAATACTATAAATAATGGCTCTGGATAAGGTAATATTGGCCTGTGCAAGTTATAAAGATGGAATGAAACCAGTATATTCCCATTCTATATCAATACTGAACACTGACCGTCTGTCAAATAATAGTGAAGACTTAAGAAAAAGGGGGAGGTGTTGACATAATGGTTAAGGCCTTTACCTCACAGATACAAGGTACAGAGCTTGATTCTAACCTCCAGTCATTGGCTAACTTGTAATAGGTAAATACTAGGCTCTTAGTCCTAAATAGACTAAGATCGTCTCACAGATTACTCGCACAGACAATCAAATCCTGTAGGAGGTGACTCTCTGTTTTCAAACACAGTGGGTAAAATATGGAACTCTCTTCCACCTAGTCTCACCGAATCAACCTCCCTAAATACTTTCAGGAATGGCCTCTCCCACCACTTCAAATCCCACTGGCTTTGCCAATGTTCTAATCCAGACTAACCCATAGCTCCCCCTCAACCTCCTCAGTAAAATTACTATCCTCCTAGGCCTCAAGCCATCTACTCTCCCCCTGAAACTAACTACTTGTAGGTTTGTTTCTTATAATAATTGTTCACTGTACATCCTAATGTAACTTTTTCTCACCTGTGTATACTAACTATATGATGCTTTGTTTTTCTCTTTATAATTGTTATTGTACATACTAATGTAACTTTTTTTCTTCCCTGGGTATTTAGTGCATAACTACAATCGTATGTTAGCTGTCAAACATTGTTGTAACCTACTATGTACTAGTGGAACTTTTTGTAACCTACTATGTACTATTGGAGCTTTTCTCCCCGGGCCTCCGCTGAAAATGGACATGTGTCCAGTCGGACTTTCCCGGTCAACAAATGTAAAATAAATAAATAAATAAATAAATAATCAACCTAAAATGCTTTAACAGCTATAACACATACTGACAATATCTGTTTAATTTGAGTTAGGCCTAGTGAGAGCAACAGATGATGCTAATAGATATTTGCATGCTGAATTTCATTAAACAGAACAAGACCAAATAATTATAGCAATCTTGAAGTAATTAAACCTGATGCATATAAAGCCTTTTATTTCTTATTGGAGTATTACTCTTTAACCCACTGCTTAATTATTGCAATCCAACATTTCTGTGGTGAAACATAAGCTCATATTAAAATAAAGAACACTGTCTCGGAAAAGTTTAAAATCATGACAGGTGATGTTAAGTATGCCTGCTTTCAGCAACAACTGTATTTGCTACCAACTCTTTATTCTACAGAAATATGTACAGGTAATCAGAGACATGCATTAATGATGACGATAAAGTAATTATGAGGATTAAGATGCTAAAAAGAGCAGCTTTTTGCTTATGCATTCAGCATAGCTGGATATATATCTATCTATGACAAATCTGAAATACTACAATGCCTTGCTGATCTACAAGTGACCTGCAGTAACAGAAAAGCCATTTCAGTACTTCATACATAAGTTTTTATGTATAATATACTCTTCTACATACAATCACAATTTGTTAGATTCTTTGAATACATTGCTTGAGAAAAATCAAAATAAACTTAACATATTAATTAGGAGATGCATTCATTACTGGGAGGAGTTAATATAGTTTGGATGATTATGTTACCCTTGATCATATTATGACTACAAAATGTAACACCTCCTCAGTATATTGCCTAATCAAATTAAATTTGTTATTAACAAATTTCTAAGAGGAGGCAGTTACCCAAAGGATTCCATGGGCAGTGTCCTATTCCCCCTTCTCCCAAGGAGGTTTGATCCATGCTAGATACTGAAAGCTACAAAACTGTAGCCTTCATAAATACAAAAGAGCTATCAATATCTAGTTAAACCAATTTATAAAGTTATTAAATACGTTACTTCAGACAGAGATTATCTGATTACTACTTTAAAGATCAAGAATGTACCTTGATTAAATATTACTTTTCATATACCAAGTCAATTCCACCTTTATTAAATATATGTAAACATTCAATGAAAACATATAACAACAAATTTTCTCTACACTTAGATGCATCATTCCACAGCTTCCCCAAATAATTTTGGCTGAACTCTGTGAGCGTAATACTCCTAGAGGGGAGCTTATTCTTACTTTGGTTCATAAAACACAGGAAGCCTTTTCAACTGCTAACAAGGGTAATGGAAGAGAAGACATTCTAGCTAAAAAGAAACATCTGAGGCATACAAATTGTCTCCCAAGATGCATTTTAATTATACTTATCCTAGTAAAATAAAATTACAGATTGCTTTAAAATCTGATGTTCTTCATCTCACATTGCTGCAGTCCTTACACTTGGGTAGTCCGCTGTCCTCGGTCGGCCCGAATATCAAAGTATAAGGCTGACGTCGGTCAAGGCGCATCAGACTGACATCAGGACGTCAGGGTACAAATGCGCATGACCGACGTCATATCCTCAGTCTTTTTTGCCGCATGGTCCGATGCAGAAGCAGCGTTGCAAGTGCCGTTCGGCGTTCTGAAATTTTTCGAATTCGGAGTTTCAGACCGAGTTAAAGTTGGCTAAGTACCCGTTAGAATATTTTAGTTTTTCTTGCCTCAGTGGTTTACCGGATGTCAGAAAAAGTGAATAACTGTATTTCTTGTGGGAAACAGATACCACATAGAGATTATCATACTTTGTGTATTCCTTGTTTAGGGCCTGAGCACGACGTTGTTGGGTGTCGCTTTTGTGCTAGATTCAATAAGTGCACTATTAAGAGAAGGTTAGATTGTGCCAGGTTAGTCTTCGGGAAGCGGTGCAATTATAATATGCCGTCGGATGCTCCGACGCCCGCTTCTTCGAAGAAGCGCAAGGACAAAGCAGCTAAGCCTAGGCAAGAAGAACCGTCTGTACCGGACGCCGGTTCTTTAGAGGTGTCGGTGGAGCCGGGGGTTCCGCCGGAGGTTTCTATGGAGTCCCAGGGGGAGACTTTGTTATTGCAGGATGTGGCCTCTCAGGAGGCTGGTCAGGCTGAAGGGGCTTCTCAGGTTACTGTACTCCCTTCCCTTCCTAGGGTGGTTAGGCCCTCTCCTTCTGTTTCCAAGGCTTCTCCCAGAGGCAGGCCAGGTTTAGCTTCAGTTGGTGTCACCCCTAGTTCTTCAGGGTCTGTGCCCAAGAAGCATATGCTTAAAATGGCAGAAGATTTGATTACTTTGATTAGAGGTTCTTTGCCCCCTCCTGATAAGAGACCTAGGGTGCAACCTGAGTTGGGGAGTTTTGATCAGGCTTCGGATGTTTCAGAGTCTTCGGCTGAAGACTTACAGGAGTATTCTCCTTATTCTGATTCTGATGTGGATGATTCTACTCCTTCTGCTTCTCCTCCTGAAGATTTTTCTTTTTCAGAGACTCTTCATTCCATGAGGGAGCATTTTAAGTGGGAAGGTCAGGACTTCTCTGATTCCAGGAAAAGGCTTAGGGAATTTTTGTTTTTACCCCAGCATAGGCCTTTGGCTATACCTCCTGTTCTGGATGTTGTGGAAGATGTGCTTGCAGAGGCTTCTCTTAATCCTGATTCTTTGCCTCCTGCTCCTGTTAAGCCGGACAGGTATTACAGGGTGCCTGAAGCTCATAAGTATCTTTTTAGGAGTCCTAGGGCGGACCCAGAAACTGTTAGTCAGGGGCCTAAGGGTGTTAAGGCTTCTGTTGTTAAAAATCCGGTTCCTCCAGATAAAGAGGCCAGGGCTTTGGATAGATGGGGAAAGAAAGTCTATACTTCTTCCACCCTAGCTATGAGGGCTTTGAATTGCCAGTTTCACATGTTGAAATACCAAAACTATCTACTTTCTCAATTGAAGTCTAAGGTAGATGCTCTGGCGGAAGGTATTGAGTGTAAAGAGTTACAAGATTTAGTACATGTTTCTGAACAAGTGGGTAAGCATTCTTTGCAATGTGGTTTTGATGCTGTACAGGCCTCGTCTAGGCTGGCTGCCACTGGGTCAGTTCTTCGCAGGCACGCCTGGCTGAGAGATCAGAATTTGTCTGACCATGTTAAGACAAGGATTTTAGATGCTCCTTTGCAATCTGATGTGTTGTTTGGTTCACCTGTTGAGGCAGTCTTAAAGAAAATGGAAGACAAGGCTAAGTCTATGCAGACTGTTAAAGAT
Source organism: Protopterus annectens (assembly GCF_019279795.1). Classification (NCBI taxonomy): domain Eukaryota; kingdom Metazoa; phylum Chordata; order Ceratodontiformes; family Protopteridae; genus Protopterus; species Protopterus annectens. The sequence continues at coordinate 1,664,730,605 of NC_056744.1, read as the reverse complement.
TTTTTGCAGGTTCAGCCTCCAAAGTTTAGTAGAAATTGGCCTACCAAGGGGTGGACGTATCCTTCTTATGATTCCCAGTCTAGGGGTAGATCTAGACGTGGTAGGGGCAGAGCTCAGGGCTCTTTCAGGCCTAGAACAGGGAGTTCACCTGCACAGTCTTCGGGTGAGGGCAGGGGTCAGTCCTTTCGTAAACAGACCCAATGACCTACCTTTTCAGCTGCCAGAGCCTTCTCGTCTGGCAGCACCTTTGGGAGGAAGGTTGGCACTTTTCAAGGAAAATTGGAGTTTAATTACCCAAGACAGATGGGTATTGGATATCATACACCAAGGTTACAGGTTTTATTTCCATACCTTGCCTCCTTTCAAAGGCATGCCAGACGTTCCTCCTCAGCAAAGAATAGAGGCTCACAAACAAATTTCTCTGTTACTTCAAATAGAGGCCATACAGCCGGTTCCTATGCCAGAAGTGGGCCTAGGATTTTATTCTCGCCTGTTCCTAGTTCCAAAGAAGGGGAACACGTGGAGACCAATTTTGGATTTATCTATCCTCAACACTTATCTGGACATTCCCAAGTTCAAAATGTTGACGTTACAACAGCTTTTACCTCTGCTGGGCAAAGATCATTGGATGGTAACTTTGGATCTCAAGGAGGCTTACCTTCATGTTCCTATCAGACTGAGTTGCAGAAAGTATCTGCGTTTTGGCTGGGACTTCTCATTATCAGTTCTCTGCATTGCCCTTTGGCTTATCTACTGCGCCCAGAGTGTTCACGAAAGTTCTGGCTCCAGTGATAGCTTTCTTCAGGCTAAAAGGAATACAGATCTATCCTTATTTGGACGATTGCCTGATTCTGGCTCAAGGAAGGCGAGCTTCTTCATCATTTGGAATATGTGATAGCAGTGCTAAGATGCCTGGGGTATTCTGTGAACGAAATAAAGTCCAGTCTAGTACCCTCTCAGGACATGTGCTTTCTGGGTGTAAGACTGAATACAGCATCCCAGATGGCCTTTTTGACCCCGGACAAACAAAAGAATCTTTCCCTTTACTTTCATCAATTGTCTCATCAGTCCAGGCTGACTGCAAGGACAGTCCTTCAAGCCTTGGGGTTCATGGCATCTTGTATTCTGGTGCTTCCCAATGCCAAACTGCATATGAGGAAGCTACAATGGTATCTCAAAAACGTATGGACACAGCACTGCCAGGATCTGGACACTGTCATTCAAATCATACCTTGCATTCAAAAGGAATTTTTGTGGTGTGCTCAGGAATGTCACCTAAACAAGGGACTCTCTGTGACCCGGCCAGAGGCGAGTCAGATTCTAACGACAGATGCCTCAGACAAAGCTTGGGGAGCTCATCTAAATGGAAAGTGGATACAAGACAAGTGGCCTGCCAGACTACAACATCTACATATCAACTTGAAGGAGATGTTAGCAGTCCAGTTTGCATTAATAGCTTTCAAGGATTTACTTCTTCCAGGGCAGGTGTTGATTCTAACAGACAACACAACTGTCATGTGGTACATCAACAAGCAAGGGGGAACACATTCTTATCCTCTATGCAGGCAAGCGATGATTTTGTGGGAGACTGCTCTCAGTTTACAGCTACATCTTCAGGCAAGGTTTCTGCCGGGAGCACAGAACTCCTTAGCAGATGTGTTGAGCAGACGAATTATGGATCCCCACGAGTCTGTCTCTAGTTACTTCCCTCACGCCTGACTCCTCTACCTTACCCTCTACTATCACCTACCCCCACTTACCTTATAGTCTCCACAACCTTCTACTCTTGAGATCACCCTTACCTTTTCACCTGCTTCTCTCTTCTTACCTGATTGTTTTTTCTCCAACTGATCGTCTCACTTGCTTACCTGCATATTCCTATTCTCTTTTCCCACTCTCGATTTCCCCCTCTCCCTGTCTCACCTGTATCTACTCTGTGACTTCTCTTTTGACCTTCTTGTTCCATACCTTGCACAATACTGTGATTTACTCCTTAACTTGCCTTCCCTACCCTCCTCTTACTACGCTCACCTCCTTCTGACCATCATCTCCCCCTCAGTATTCTACTGTCGATTTCTTGTCTGCCTACAGCTCGTACTCTACCGCTCTTCCTTCCATCCCTGCCATCCTCACCTATAGCCTCCTGATCTACATACTTGTTGTTGTTTATCTGCCCTGTACTCCTATTCCTACTATCCCTACCTGTCTCCTCCCCCACCAGCCTCATTTCCGTTTCTATCCCACAAATACACCCATCCCCTAGCCGACTCCTCCCTATAGATTATCCCTCTGTGGGCTGCTGTGTCTCCTCGGGCTGGGAGTAGATATCCCTCATGTGAGTACTTGGCTTAAGTGCACTACTGAGTGTTTTGTTTCACTTATTCCTTTATTTGTCTGTTTGTATCCAGTACTGTTTGGCCGACATTTGTCGGATTAGCTCTGTAGACCTGGAAATGTTGAACTGTACATTACGTTGCTGATGGGAACCACGTGGAAAGCCTGTTCACTAGGAACTTACGGAAGCGGGTTATCAGCCCTTGTTTTATTCCTGTTTGGCCCTGAGCCAGCCTTCACGCATGGTCGTTAAAACATTTTTACTTGCTATTTGCTTTTTGCTACCAGCGGTGCCCGTGCCTATGTCCTATCTTACATTTAGGCAAACAACCATAGCGGTAGCATATGCTTTAACTGCTCACTCTAAGCATCGCATACTGCTGTTTGGCGACGCTTAAGAGCCATCCTCTTTGCTATTATTTTGGAAAGCCAAACTGTTTTTAGTGCTGCTTTTGTTAGAACAAACAGCCACAGCGGAAGCGTTCGGCATACCGCTCTCTCTTAGCCTGTTTGCTGGATAGTGCAGCGCTTAGAGCACCTAAGTAACTACTTATACCTAGCGGCGGTTTCGCTTGCAAGGCTTTGTCTTTTTCTTTCCTCCACTCTTTATTAGCAAGCGACCCAGAGGTAGTGCCTACCCTATCAGTCTACCTTGGCCCACACCTGTAGCATAAGCTTTTGGAGGCTGAGGGTTTCTTTTTTCAACCATAGCGCGATATATGAGTCCGCACGCATATATTCCCTACATCGTGTTTACCACAGTTGTAGTCTTATATTGTTCACTCTGATTACCTCGGTGGATACCCCTCACAACCTCTCTGTTGTCAGTGATACCCCTTGCTCCAGCTTATCGACAGCGTTCCTTGACCAAGATTAGCCTCCACGTGGTCTCCCACAACTTCTAGCTGGCGTTCTCAGGAAACTGTAGCTGTTTAAGAGTTTTTTTATGCTTAAGTTTTTAATACGGGAATGTTTTTGCACACTGTTCCTTTTGTAAGCTCCTGACTAATGCCTATGAGCACCGTGCACATATGTTCACAAAGTATGTAATTTTTTGACCTATAAACATTGAGCCAATGCTATATTCTACCTTGTACCCCCTTGGGATTCCTGTAATCATTGGCTATAGATGCATGGCTGTGAATGTTGTGTCCTGCCTTTTCTCTTGAAGCTGCTGACTGCCTGTTAGTTATTGAAGAGTGGAACCTATTTTACCAGTGAGGTAGCTCTCGCCTGCTTAATTGTTATTTTTAGATGTAACTGATGCAAGGTTGTTTTTGAAATCCCTACTGTGTTTTATGAGCAATCTAACTGAACAGCTTAATACAATGTGTCTTACAGTAGTCTGTGCACTGACCTGTTCATTGATTTAAAGCATATGTACTAGCTCTGTGGTACAAACTTCATTGACTAATTGACTTTTTTTCCCCTTTTTCTCTCTCTACCTATAACTTTATCAGACTGCACACCTGGGTTCCTGTCCTTCCCTAGCCAAAGAAGCCCCGTGGACATCATAATTAAGCACCAAAATCCTGAATAGGATTGTACGTCCTCCTAAATAAGACTGATTTCCCAGAGTTGACCGTTTTGGAAAGTATGTCCTAATCTTGTACTGCTTAACATTACTCTCCAGGACATATTTGCTCCCCTACCAGGTTAACCAGCAGCCCCCCCCCCCATTTTTGACTTTAGATCCCTTCTCCTTCCCTCCTCTACTCGGCTTTGTCCTTGAAAACCTCTCTCTACCCTGAGGTTATTTGTCTTGGTAAACTCCCTGCCTGCTCTGTCTGATATCCTTCCTGTCTTGGCCACTAGGTGGCACCCTTTACACTACTGCTCCCATAACCTTTTTCTTTAGACTATTCTACTACAACACCACTGTCATTTCCAGTATATATTTGACCTCTGTCTCTAGTTACTTCCCTCACGCCTGACTCCTCTACCTTACCCTCTACTATCACCTACCCCACTTACCTTATAGTCTCCACAACCTTCTACTCTTGAGATCACCCTTACCTTTTCACCTGCTTCTCTCTTCTTACCTGATTGTTTTTTCTCCAACTGATCGTCTCACTTGCTTACCTGCATATTCCTATTCTCTTTTCCCACTCGATTTCCCTCTCCTGTCTCACCTGTATCTACTCTGTGACTTCTCTTTGACCTTCTTGTTCCATACCTTGCACAATACTGTGATTTACTCCTTAACTTGCCTTCCCTACCCTCCTCTTACTACGCTCACCTCCTTCTGACCATCATCTCCCCCTCAGTATTCTACTGTCGATTTCTTGTCTGCCTACAGCTCGTACTCTACCGCTCTTCCTTCCATCCCTGCCATCCTCACCTATAGCCTCCTGATCTACATACTTGTTGTTGTTTATCTGCCCTGTACTCCTATTCCTACTATCCCTACCTGTCTCCTCCCCACCAGCCTCATTTCGTTTCTATCCCACAAATACACCCATCCCTAGCCGACTCCTCCTATAGATTATCCCTCTGTGGGCTGCTGTGTCTCCTCGGCTGGGAGTAGATATCCCTCATGTGAGTACTTGGCTTAAGTGCACTACTGAGTGTTTTGTTTCACTTATTCCTTTATTTGTCTGTTTGTATCCAGTACTGTTTGGCCGACATTTGTCGGATTAGCTCTGTAGACCTGGAAATGTTGAACTGTACATTACGTTGCTGATGGGAACCACGTGGAAAGCCTGTTCACTAGGAACTTACGGAAGCGGGTTATCAGCCCTTGTTTTATTCCTGTTTGGCCCTGAGCCAGCCTTCACGCATGGTCGTTAAAACATTTTTACTTGCTATTTGCTTTTTGCTACCATGTGCCGTGCCTATGTCCTATCTTACATTTAGGCAAACAACCATAGCGGTAGCATATGCTTTAACTGCTCACTCTAAGCATCGTGATACTGCTGTTTGGCGACGCTTAAGAGCCATCCTCTTTGCTATTATTTTGGAAAGCCAAACTGTTTTTAGTGCTGCTTTTGTTAGAACAAACAGCCACAGCGGAAGCGTTCGGCATACCGCTCTCTCTTAGCCTGTTTGCTGGATAGTGCAGCGCTTAGAGCACCTAAGTAACTACTTATACCTAGCGGCGGTTTCGCTTGCAAGGCTTTGTCTTTTTCTTTCCTCCACTCTTTATTAGCAAGCGACCCAGAGGTAGTGCCTACCCTATCAGTCTACCTTGGCCCACACCTGTAGCATAAGCTTTTGGAGGCTGAGGGTTTCTTTTTTCAACCATAGCGCGATATATGAGTCCGCACGCATATATTCCCTACATCGTGTTTACCACAATTGTAGTCTTATATTGTTCACTCTGATTACCTCGGTGGATACCCCTCACAACCTCTCTGTTGTCAGTGATACCCCTTGCTCCAGCTTATCGACAGCGTTCCTTGACCAAGATTAGCCTCCACGTGGTCTCCCACAACTTCTAGCTGGCGTTCTCAGGAAACTGTAGCTGTTTAAGAGTTTTTTTATGCTTAAGTTTTTAATACGGGAATGTTTTTGCACACTGTTCCTTTTGTAAGCTCCTGACTAATGCCTATGAGCACCGTGCACATATGTTCACAAAGTATGTAATTTTTTGACCTATAAACATTGAGCCAATGCTATATTCTACCTTGTACCCCCCTTGGGATTCCTGTAATCATTGGCTATAGATGCATGGCTGTGAATGTTGTGTCCTGCCTTTTCTCTTGAAGCTGCTGACTGCCTGTTAGTTATTGAAGAGTGGAACCTATTTTACCAGTGAGGTAGCTCTCGCCTGCTTAATTGTTATTTTTAGATGTAACTGATGCAAGGTTGTTTTTGAAATCCCTACTGTGTTTTATGAGCAATCTAACTGAACAGCTTAATACAATGTGTCTTACAGTAGTCTGTGCACTGACCTGTTCATTGATTTAAAGCATATGTACTAGCTCTGTGGTACAAACTTCATTGACTAATTGACTTTTTTTCCCCTTTTTCTCTCTCTACCTATAACTTTATCAGACTGCACACCTGGGTTCCTGTCCTTCCCTAGCCAAAGAAGCCCCGTGGACATCATAATTAAGCACCAAACTCCTGAATAGGATTGTACGTCCTCCTAAATAAGACTGATTTACCAGAGTTGACCGTTTTGGAAAGTATGTCCTAATCTTGTACTGCTTAACATTACTCTCCAGGACATATTTGCTTCCCTACCAGGTTAACCAGCAGCCCCCCCCCCCCCATTTTTGACTTTAGATCCCTTCTCCTTCCCTCCTCTACTCGGCTTTGTCCTTGAAAAACCTCTCTCTACCCTGAGGTTATTTGTCTTGGTAAACTCCCTGCCTGCTCTGTCTGATATCCTTCCTGTCTTGGCCACTAGGTGGCACCCTTTACACTACTGCTCCCATAACCTTTTTCTTTAGACTATTCTACTACAACACCACTGTCATTTCCAGTATATATTTGACCTCTGTCTCTAGTTACTTCCCTCACGCCTGACTCCTCTACCTTACCCTCTACTATCACCTACCCCCACTTACCTTATAGTCTCCACAACCTTCTACTCTTGAGCTCACCCTTACCTTTTCACCTGCTTCTCTCTTCTTACCTGATTGTTTTTTCTCCAACTGATCGTCTCACTTGCTCTTCCCGCCGTTAAGCTACGCTCACTCCGCTCCCCACCCTACCCCCAATTCCCACCCACCCCCAGGGGCCCTTATAGCTGTTTAGACACTCCCCCTATTAGATAACCACCTATCCCTTTCCCAGTACACATCACCTAGCAATACCATACTCCAAGTCCTACAACCACACCCTCTCTCCACAATTATATCTTACTACCTCACCCCACTCTACTATTTACACCACACAGTCCTATACTTGCAAAACTCATCTTACTAGTAACATGCCTTTAAACCTTAACACAATCTTTTTACTTCTCCTTCTTAACATCCTTCTCTATTACCATACTCTTACCTCCTATGAATATCTTATGCTTAACCAACCTCCTGTATTAGCCAAACACACCACATCTACACTTCCTCTACTTGAACAAGCACATAGTAATATACTATCAACCTCTCCCTACCTTCCCCCTCTCTACCACAAAGTACACCACTACAGATTCCAAACCTCTAAACGATTTTATCTAATACCCTGCAAAAACATAAAAGTATTTCAAGTCCCGCAAACACTACTATTAATACATGGTGACATCCACCCCAACCCTGGCCCCAATACTCTCATGAGCCACACCCACTCAAACCTGAATATTAACTGTTCTACTTCCCCCTTCTCCCCTGACTCACTCTGTATTGCTCACCTAAATATTCGCAGCATCAACAACAAAATCACACAACTTCATGCCTTAATTGATTTCTATGCCTTTGACATTCTCTGTCTCACTGAAACTTGGCTTAAACCTAGTATCAAAGACAACGAATTTACTCCCCCAGGCTATAATACCTTAAGACAGGATCGTCTTAATAAAAAGGGCGGGGGAGTAGCCCTTCTATACAAATCCAACCTACAGGTAACAGTAATAAACTCCATGCCCCCCTCCCTAACTAATGCTGAAATACTCTGTTCCAAGCTCCAAGTTAATAAAACCAAGGCTATATATATCATATGTTCTTACACCCCTCCAAGCAACAACATCAATACACTAGAAAATATCCTAAGCTGGGTCTCCAGTAACTTTCAACAAGAAACAATAATCTTAGGTGACTTCAATATTGACTGGAACTCCTGCATATCTCCCAAACCCTCCATTCACCTTAATCTCTTTAACTTTCATCAAACCATTAACTCCCCTACTAGAATTCACAAATCAACCCACAAACAAACCATTCTAGATTGGATACTAATTAACAACAACCCCCTCTCCTATAAAACAGGAATTCTCCCTGACAACATCAGTGACCATCTCCTAACCTTTATCTGTAAACAAAAATATAGCAATCCCAAGCTAGCTACCTACCGTACCATACACAACAAAACAGATTTTAACCTAGCATCCTTTCAAAATGAACTCAAAGACTATAACTGGTCAACTCTAAAATACCTCCCAATAGACGAAGCAGTAACCCATTTCAACAATACCTTCCTACAAATTCTACAACATCATGCCCCATCCCGCTTAATTAGACTAAGCTCTAAGGCTGCCCCATGGCTCTCACAAACTACTAAACAAAATATGCGGGCTAGAAATAAATTATGGAATAAATGGAGATCCACAAAAAACCCTGCTGACCATCAGAACTTCAAACACCTAAGAAACACCACAAAGAAACTTATCTATCTGGATAAAAAAAACTATCACTTTAAATATCAACAAAACCAAAAACAAAACCCCAAACAATTTTGGTCAGGAATAAACAAACTACTTCATCCAGGGAATACCAAAACCCCCACCCCAGCTAGCCTAGCCCAAAGCCAACCCGACATAATAGCCAACACTTTCAATGACTTCTCTCAAACTGTCGCCTCTCTGGCAAACACTATGACTCCCCCCCTATCCCACCAAACAACCCCTACCCAAAACAACACCCCCATACTAAAGTTTCATACTGTCTCCACTACCTATATACGTAAATTACTATCTAAACTTAAACCTTGCACCCCTTCTGCCGACAAACTACCAGCTGAATATCTTCAACTAGCTGCAACCGAACTAGCCTACCCAGTCTCCATCTTAATCAACAGAACAATAACTGAATCCAAAATCCCTTCTTGTTGGAAAATCTCCCATATCATTCCCCTCCACAAAGGAGGTAACTCCAACGAACTCTCTAACTTTCGGCCTATTGCCCTTCTATCGCCACTATCCAAAATAATGGAACGCTGCATACACCATCAACTCTTACATCATCTCTTGAGTAATAACTTGCTTGTAGACTCTCAACATGGATTTAGGCCCTATCACAGTACTTCTACTGCCCTTCTCTCCTTCACAGACATAATAAACAAAAATCGCAACAACAACCTGTTCTCCTCTGCACTATTCTTAGACCTCTCAAAAGCATTTGATATGGTCAACCATCAACTTCTCCTCCACACTTTAGAAGCCCTGTCACTTGACTCACCAGCACTACAGTGGTTTGATTCATACTTGACAAATCGAAAACAAGCAGTCCTTTGGGACAGCCATCTATCTTCTCAACTCCCAATTACTATAGGCGTTCCACAAGGGTCCATCTTAGGTCCCCTACTTTTCTCTATATTCATAAATAACCTACCCACTTCCCTACCTACATCCACATGTATACAGTATGCTGATGATTCTACGCTCATCTGCTCTGCTCCATCCCCAGTAGAACTACATTCCTCTACCCAATTGGTTTTCACAGCAGCAGAAAAATGGTTTCAACATATCTGTCTCCTCCTAAATCCCAAAAAAACCAAACTTCTACTCTTCACACCAACCCTTAAATCCACTCCTATCACTTTTTCCATTGTGTCCTGCAATGGCACTATCATCAAACCTGACTTTTCCACAAAACTGCTAGGTGTCACCATAGACAATCAGCTAAACTTTGACTATCATATTGATTTAACTATCAAGACAGTAAATAAAAAGATAGGAGCCCTTTACAGACTTAAGCCCTTTCTTACTGCCACATCCCGAGTATCTCTTGCCCAAACTCACCTCATCTCCACACTACTGTATGCCTCTCCCTCCTTTATTAACATATCCAAAGCTAACCTTCAGAAACTTAATCTAGCCTACCATAGCATTGCCAGATTTGCAACTGGCTCTCCATTCCGTACACATCACTGTCTCAACCTAAAGAAACTCAACTGGCTAGAACTTCCAAATCTAATACTCCTACAGCAATTAGTCATCACTTTTAAAATTCTACATTACCCTCCAACACACCCATACTGAACAACCTTATCACACCTTATAAAAATCTCACCTCACTTCGTTCAGCCAACAAGCTCCTAGTAACTATTATCAAATCTCATAATAAAGCAGGTGACTCCTTATTTGCAAACACTATTGGATCTTATTGGAATAAACTTCCCACTGGACTGACCTCCCTAGCCTCATGTCACCTTTTTAAAAACAGATTAGAAATCATTTACAAAAACACTGGCTATGCCCTTGCTTGAATCCTGACTGATAACTGATACACTACCTGCTCTCATAGTTAACTCTGTATATCATTTGTATCTTCTTTATCACAAAGTTTGATTTCTTTTCTGTTTTGTGACTTTGTTAATTTGTATAGTCTCTAGTATGATAGGCGAGCTTTCCTCCTCAACCCTGTGTAGAAAATATACATGTATCAAGCTACACAAACCCAGTAATACTGTATATTCAATTTTACTTTACTTTTCTTTTGTCATTATGTTGTTTTCTTTTACTGTTTGAATGACTGTTATCTCTATTACCTGTATCTGTTTAAACTGTAAAGTTATAGTATGACAGTGGAGCTTTTCTCCTCGGGCCTCTGCTGAAAATGGACATGTATCCAGCCAGACTAGCCCGGTTAACAAATGTAAAATAAAATAAATAAATAAATAAAAATAAATTGGATCCTCATGTATTTCAGAAATTGACAGTGTCATGGGGAACTCCAGACATAGATCTGTTCGCTTCTCCACTAAACCACCAGCTGCCAAAGTTTTGCACGAAAAGGTTTCATCCCACAGCTTGGAAAGTGGATGCTCTTTCTTTCAATTGGAGCAATCTTCATGTGTATGCCTTTCCACCTCTGCCTCTCCTCCCAAAGGTACTTCTAAAGGTCAGACAGGACAAGCCAAAGATGATTTTAATAGCTCCAGATTGGCCTCGACAGCACTGGTACCCATTACTGAGAAGTCTGGTACGGGAGCCTCCATGGCCTTTGCCTTGATTCCACACCTGTTGTCTCAGGAGGACAGTCATTTACTCAATATCAAGCTTCACTCTCTTCACCTAACAGCCTGGCATATTCTGTTTTGAACCATAGAAGGTCTCAACTTCCACAGCAAGTTTTGAATGTTATTTTGGAAGCTAGAAGGCCTAGTACAAGGAAAGTGTACGCAGATAAATGGAAGAGATTTTTATTTTGGAGTGCAGCAAAGGATTTTGATGTTTCTGAGCCTAATTTAAGTATGGCTCTTCAATATCTTACTGAGTTGCTGGACAAAGGTTTGTCCTTCTCTTCTATTAAGGTTCATGCTGCAGCAATTTCGGCTCACTATGATTGTGACCCACCATTGTTTTCTCATCCTTTGTTCAAGCAATTTCTTAGAGGGGCAAAGAATATAAAAGACCCCCGTGAGCTCCTACTCCTGCTTGGGATCTCAATTTTGTGTTGGAGAAACTCACTCTACAACCTTTTGAGCCTGCAGCTACTACAGAGTTGAAATATTTATCATGGAAGACTGCTTTTTTGTTGGCCATTACCTCTGCAAGAAGGGTTTCTGAATTGCAGGCCCTTATGGCGGTTGAGCCTTTCTTAATTTTCCATAAGGATAGGGTATCTTTGCGTACTAATCCTTCCTTTATGCCTAAAGTGGTTTCTAGTGTGGCTTTAAACCAAACTATTCATTTGCCTACTTTTTATGCAAATCCCCAAAATAAAGGGGAAAAGATTTTGCACACTTTAGATGTACACAGGCAGCTGCGATATTATTTGAGCAGAACTAAAGGGTTCAGGCAGTCTCAGCAGTTATTTGTTTCTTTTGCTTTGAGTTCTCAGGGCAAGCCTGTGTCAAAACAAACTATTTCTAAGTGGATTGGGTTTTGCATTGCTTTCTGTTATTCCCATCATGGCAAGGAGATTCCAACTGGGATTAGGCCTCATTCCACTAGGGCTACTGCCACTTCGACAGCTTTTTAAGGGGTGGCAACTAAAGATATTTTGGAGGCAGCTACTTGGAGTTCAGTGCATACTTTCTCTAAGCATTATCACCTTCCACTTTACTCTAAATCTAGGGCTGGTTTTGCCACTGCTATTTTACAGGGCATTTTGGCAGCTCCTGCTTCTTTATAGTTTTGCCATCCTCCCTTACCTCTGCTTTGGGATTCTACCCAAGTGTAAGGACTGCAGCAATGTGAGATGAAGAACATAGTACAGTTTTGTACCTATCATAAATGTAGATGTTCGAAGATCCACATTGCTGCAGTCCAATTTACCCTCCCTCCTTCCCCTCTGTAGTTAGAGGCGATTGTGTGGGTTGGGTTGTATATACTGTGTTTATTGTTTATATGGTACTTATTATTATTGCAAGGGTGGTTAGTTGGTTGTTTGCTGTCTTTTGGTTTTGACCTTTCTTTTAGGGTCTTCTGACATCTGGGGCAAGAAAAGACTGAGGATATGACGTCGGTCATGCGCATTTGTACCCTGACGTCCTGATGTCAGTCTGATGCACCTTGACCGACGTCAGCCTTATACTTTGATATTCGGGCCGACCGAGGACAGCTGACTACCCAAGTGTAAGGACTGCAGCAATGTGGATCTTCGAACATCTACATTTATGGTAGGTACAAAACTGTACTTTTCCCACCATCCAAAGTGCAACCCACTCAAGTGTAGCTCATACTCTCTCTATTCATAGGTTCATACTAGGCTATCTGCCCTAGGGCATTTATAAGCCCAGCCAGAATGTGTTTGGCTTTCGCCACCCATTTTAAATTTATTTTGCTATGCCCTTTTTCGAGGTTAGTATACTGTGCCTCTGTCTAACAGTGACACAGAAGTGATACCCGGGGTAAACCTACGATCTCCCATCCACTCATCAAGATTCCTCTTGAAGAGAGTCAATGAGGGACTCTGCCTAACCTGGACTGGGATTTTATTCCAAAGTGAAGGGAGCCTCTGGGTTATGAATCTGTCCCTCCAGCATGTCCTATTTATTTCAGTGCTGAGGTTCAAGTCTCTCGAGCGCGTAGCTCGATGGGATTTGGATTTTCTGAGGTGCAGCATGTCCATTAATTTCGGGTTGGACATGGCTTTATACGTCAGGCACAGATCACCTCTGAACAGGCTGTATGCCACTGAGTAGAGCTGGAGTTTCTTTAACCAGGCAGCATATGGCATCTGAGCCCTTTGATCCTCTTGGTGAGGAACTTTTGGGGTCTTTCCAGTTGCTGCAGGTGTCTGGTAAGGTACATCCCAAAAGGAGCATTGTACTTATATATGGGCCTGATGAGGAATGAGTAAAGAGGCACGATGACCTCCTCTGATCTAGATGTGAATCCCTTCATGATTAGGTGGGCTATATAAAATGTTTTTCTAACCACTTTGGCCACGTGGTTGTCAAATGAGAGATTGCTATCAACTTGGGTCCCCAGGTCCCTAATTACTTCTTCTGTACTTAATGGATTACCACCTATGTGGTAATTTGTGGGCACTTTGTTTTTGCCAGAGGGGATGACTATACACTTTTTGGCATTTAGCTTGAGGCCATGGCTCTGGCACCAGTTGGCTGTTTCTATGAGGCCCTTTTGGAGGATGCTTGTGTCGGCTGGAGAGTCGATTATGGTGCCCAGTTTGCAGTCATCTGTGAACTTGGTCAGCCACAGTCCTTCCGTGTTGGCCTGTACCTCCGAGAAATATATACCGAACAAGAGAGGTCCCAGGACTGAGCCTTGTGGGACACCACTTGTAACTGGTTTAGAGTCTGACATGGCTCCAGCAATTCTAACCATGTGGGTTTTGTCCTTGAGCCAGTTTGCAATCCAGCTAGTGACATAGGGGTTTATATTTAAGCTGGTGAGCTTATCTATAATGCCCGAGTGGGGTATTGTATCGAAGGCTTTTGCGAGGTCCAGGTAGGCTGTGTGGACCACCTTCCCCTCGTCAATGGCCTTGGTGAGTGTTTCAAAGAAATCAACCAGGTTTAAGAGGCAGGATCTTCCCTTAACAAAGCCGAACTGGGTAGGATCCAGTGTCTGTAGGTCCCAAATATCTTTATTTATGAGGTCCATGATGATCCTTTCCATAGCTTTGCAGACCAAGCTAGTCAGGCTTATGGGGCGATAGTTTCCAAGATCCGTTGAGGCACCACCTTTATGGAGAGGGACCACTGTTGCTGTACGCCACTCTTTGGGCACATATCCTGTAGTAAGGCTGAGATTGAACAGTAGTTTTATGTTTGGGTTTAGCTTTTCTTGGAGTTCATGTACAGGACACCGTCTGGTCCCATTGATTCTGTGTTTTTTGCTTTGGAGAGGGCGGCTCTTACCTGAGCATCTGAGATGTCAGGGGGGCAGCACTCTGCTGGGATAGATATTTGCCCTTTTGGGGGGGAGGGGGGAGAGAAGTTTGTGCTGAACCTGTCAGCTAGGATGTTGGCAATGTCTATGGGTTCGGTGTATTTTTTGTCATTTTGGACTAATTCTGAGCATATCTGGGAATTACCACCCAGGTTCCTAACATAACTAAAGAAAGCCGTGTGATTATCCTTAGTGTACTGTGCAATTTTTCTCTCGAAGCTGGCCTTAGACAATTTTATGAGTGCCCGTAGTTTTTTGCTAATACTGATCAGTGATGCCTTCCCTTTTTGGGATTTTGCTCTATCATTTAGTAGCTTCCTCCTTCTATTGTATAGTTTGTTTATGGCTGGGGTCCACCAGACAGGATGTCTGCCTTTGGAGGATTGGGTCTTGGTTTTATTTGGAATCGCATGATCCATGCATTCCTGAAGGTGTTCATAGCATGCATTTATAAAGGATTCTGCGGTCTGGGCCGTATTTTCCACAGGACCGGGGGCTTTGAAGGATTCCACCTCAGTTTTGAGGAGTGTGAAATTTAGAGAAGTTTTTCACTTATTCTAGGTGCATTTCAGCTTAGAACAGTCATTGACACTATAGCAAATCACTACTAACACAGGATCTGCAAACCTCCATACACCACTGTCAACACTGGGAAACATACCCTTTTCCAAGCAAGATTTCTCCAGTCTGCACATCTGACAAAGCTACTTGTTTTTTTAGTTTACCTTTATAAAGTCGAATCTCAGTGGTACAAATGCTCATACGAGCGACTCGTAACCATGACAGTGAAAACGGCGATAGTCCTTAATGTTCGAAAAATAGCAAATCAAAAATCAGATTTGCTGTTTTTCAAACATTAATGTCGAATGAAAAAAATAGAAGTGTAAGCCCCCTGCACCCCCCATGTGGGGGTCTGCGAACCCACACACCCCCCTACTTTAATATTCTAACTCTGAGATCGCACTACAGTGGGGAAAGGAACCATTTTCCGAACCCCACTATAGTTCAATCCGCCCCACAATGTAGAATGTGCAATGAGCGAATGTCACTGTGCATTCGCTCATTGCACATTCAAACCTTTTTTCGTTTGGCATTTGCAAACTTTGCAAACAGCCTTTCAAACAATTGCTGTTCGCCCGAGTGTGAATCACCTTTCTAAAGGTAAACATCTTTTTTTTCTCAGTGATGATTTACTACTGACTGAAAAATGTTGTGTATTGTTGCATCACTAAAGAATGGCTAAAAAAAATACAGTGTAGAACTGCATCACTGATTTCCATTTATTTTTAGAACTGTTTTTTTATTTTTGTGTTTTTGTACAAATAATGGAGCTTATCTGTTTAAATATCCATTGAGAATGGGCTCTGACTGGCCAACAAACCCAATAAATATGTAAAAAAAATCAAGAATGCTTCTTTGTCTCAGATGTCACATCAACAAAAGCAGAAATAAAAAGTATGCTTACTGTTAGCAAACCAACAGGTTCCGGTTGTCTGATCTCCAAGTTGCTGTGACTAACGCCCTTAATGGCCACAGCATCATTTTCAACAGATTTAACATTTTCTTCCATTATTTTCAGGCTGTCCTCTTCTTTAATCATGAGCTCCAAGTTGTCATCAGAGTCTGTCACAAGGTAGGTAACGATCTCTTGTTTAATGCACTCGAGATTTCCTTCCATCTGTTTTAGAGTATTTGCTTCGTCACTCTTCAGCTGCTGGATGAGTTGTTGTTCCTTGTCTAGGAGAAACTGGTGTAATTCTGCAAACTGTTGTTTAATGTATTTCTCCAAATTAAAAACATCTTCCTAGGAAACATAAGAATAAATAAAAATAAGTAAAACTAATAGCTCTGCACTGCAGCGTAACTTGTATTCATGCAGTTCCCTTAAATAAATAAAATGAACAAATGGCAGCCCATCTGTTACACGGGAAAAGCATCCATCTGCAACACTGGTGATCTGGGGGTGGACTATACTCATACCTCTCAACTTTCTACTGCAAGAAGTCTGGACAAAGCCAGAAATAATGAAAGGTCAAAGTCAGTGTCAGATTTTAAATATTGTTCTTATAAATCAAAGATTTACCTTTGCATGCACTTTCTGAAGCAATTGAAATCTGAACTTCAAACATCTGTCCTCAGTAATTTGCCAGAAAACTGTAAATTTGATAGGGAACAGACCAAAAATTTGAGGAAGAAATTTGGACTTTCTGTGGAAACTCTGAACAGCTGAGAGGTATGCTAAGCTCAGAATGCAGGGCAACCATATAAAAATGTCCTCCTTTCTGGAGGAGGGGTACTGGGGTACATGTCATGTACGAAGATAACCCCCCAAACATACGCCAAGAGTCACTGCAGACTAATAGATGCATAGGTATGTGAAGTCTGAAACGGAGGAACATACTGTCAAGAAAAGAGAAGACAGGTGCTTAATGGGCTACCATTTAAGGTTCTCTCATAAAACAGCTTTAGAGTCAATAAGGTCTACAATGAAACAACCATCCCTTAGGACACTTATGACAAGCAAAACCTTTCATAATAGGAGAAGCAAGATCCAGATCCAAAACACCAAGTGACACTACTTCCTCTAGCAAGACCAGTGACTCTGGCAGAAGAGAGGCCAGCAAAAATTGCAGTGCTTAGGATATGACCCAAATCAAGGTGGAAATAAAAGGCTAGCTCTATCTGCAAGAGTGCAGTCTCTTGTAGTACATACTAGGTTTGGAAAGTACTTACATGAGGCTGGTGAATACAAAGCTCACCTGTACAATGTGAAAAATCTGTACAAACATTGATGTAATAATTGTGCTGCCATTCAATCAATATCCTGAAAGGGTTAATACTCCTAAAATGTCTAAAAGTTTTTTCTGAGCCAGTATGATGGACTCATGTCTATCTATGCTGTTAAGAAACAAATCAGGAATGTACAATGATTTAAATGCATCTCTAATGATGAAGGCCACACCTGTCATACAAGATGGTGCAGGTGCATTCAGGTGAATACCTGTATAATACAGAGTAACTAGTGTAGGTCCATGTGGATGGATAATAGCTTTAGGATAAGAGAAAGTTACATAGAAATGTGGGATACTGAATAACAGATCTGTGTCAATACAGCATCCAATTGGATTACAAAATGTTTCTTGGGTTTGTAAGACTCAGAAGCAAACAAATGTGAGACAACTCCTTATATAGGTGTATGGGTCAGGTGTGTGTATGTAAATATTAGAAATGGTGAAAGTATAGTTGTGTAATTTGCACTAACCTACATCTGTAGATATTCAAAATATTCACTGCTGCAGTAGCCTATGGGATGCATCCTGCCAAGGATAAAACATCTGGTAGGGTGCCAAAAGCTTTCACCCCCCCCCCCCCATCCATACTGTCACATTGGCTGATTATGGGCTAACCCCTTTTGGAAAGCTATATAAACAGCCAGAGTAGAGTAACTAAAAATCTTCAGGACTTTCTTGACCCCCTAAAGAAATATGGCAAACTTTTCCTTAGCAATCATTAAAAAATATATCATATAAATATGTATACAAACATACACATACAATTATTTTATATGGCTTACTATTGTTTATGCGAACGACAGTCTATCGGCTGCAATGTGCTGAAAAACGGAATGTCGAAAGCACAAGCACTTTTGCATCAGATCGTCGACTCCACTTATGCGAATGAACAACTGCATTCACATAAGTGGAAATCGACCATCTGCATGAAGATCGTGGTATAGTGGGGAGTGGAAATTCATCCACATCCCCACTGTAGTGCGATCTCTGAATTAGAATATACAAGTAGGGGGGTGCAGGGGGGCTTGCCCCTCTGCAAAAATGTGATAGCTGTATAGGAGTTTGATTTATATCACCTCCTATATGGCTATCACGTGGTGGTTTCAACAACAATGTCGAGTCAAATGTGTCGAGCATTTGGTTCGACATTGTGAAAGGCATTTTTTTTTTTACTTTCGGTATTACCATTCGTTTATTTGAACGGAAAATGTTTTTCCGTTTGAATAAACAATAGTAAACCATGTTTTTTATATATATATATATATATATATGTGTGTGTGTGTGTGTGTGTGTGTATATAGATAGGAGAGCTACAGAATCCTGAAAGCCCAAAATTCTGAAGACAAAAATCTTGAAAGTTCAAAATTCTGAAAACACACAGGATACCAGACACTTACTATACTCCAGCACAAGTACATACAGAAACAAATAAAACACAAACCATATTACTCTTCTCCAAGTATAAGTGGGGAGCAAGCCCCCTGTATCCCCCACACCCCCTGCTACTTAAATATATCAACCCCAAGATTGCACTTAGTGTAATGAAGTGTAATCTCGGAGTTGTTATATTTAAGTAACAGGGGGTGTGCAGGGGGGCTTGCCCCCTCCATATAGTTGGAGGGGTAATATGTTGTGTTGGAATATAGCAAGTGTTAGTATCCTGTGTGTTTTCAGGATTCTAAAGCACACACACACACACACACACACACACACACACACACACACACACACACACACACACACACACACACACACAATGTGGGAGGAAATGACAGTACCCGGAGGAAACCTACATGACTTGCCATCAGTTGGCATTTTAAGTGTCAATATTTCTCTCTTCAATCTAGCCCCAATATTTTAGTAGGGTGCCAGGCTTTCTTGTCTCCTTCAGTACCTGCCGCACACCTTCTTGAAAGTGGAAGGCATCAAACTGAATCCCCCAGGCAGTCAGATGCAGTTATTTGACCACTGTGTGTACCATACTCCACTTGTCCTGTGTGAATATATCCAGTCTGTGAAGAAGCTTCTGGTAATTGCCCATGACCAATTCCATAAGGAAGAACCATTTTTTTTCTAGGTCAAAAGGGAGCCACTACACTGATTATTGGAGAGACTTGCCCAGTCTTTAGAAATAACCTGGAGATCATTGGAAAGTGGGAAAATGCATAAAGGAACACCCCAAACCATGGGAATGTAAGAGCACACGTTTTCCATGCCTGCTTGCAGGGGTGTGTTTAGTTGTCTGTTCTGTTAGGAGGTGAACAGATCTACTTGGTGCGTTCCCCACATCTGGGAAAACTCCTGGAAGGTCTATGAACTGCATTTCCACTCATGAGGATCTGCCCAGGATCTGCTTAGCTTGTCTACCACTATGGTCTGCTCTTGTAGTATTGCCAGAAGCTAACTCCCAAGGTATCACTGCCAGCCAGCACAGGGGTATGGGCCGGTGTCCTCCTACTTTATGTACCACATTATCGTGGAGAGAAACCAAATTAAGTAAAAAAAAGTCCCAAAGTGTACTCAAGCACCAACCATAAAATACATTTCTATTCCTGAAATACACTTCAAGTGGTTAAATATGGCACCTTCAAGCAAAATGGTTCAAACAGTAAAATGAAGGCAAGTAGCCACACAGTGTGCATAAGCACCAAAACACTCAAGTACATAAATACAATTTCTAAGCTTAAAATCCTTGCACTTAGTTAAAATGCAGTACATCTGTCTCACAAAACAGTCTCATTATTCAATGAGAAGCCCTGTTCTAAAAAAAATGCAGTTCCTTATAAGAAACTTATGATATTATTAAAATTGCCAGCATTCTTTAGAAAATATATCAAAAATATTTTGTGTGGAAAGTTTCTCCTATAGGGACTTACCTTCCAGAAATGAAGCCTGTAGTCAATTGCTGTTTACTGTGAAGCCTCTCAGATTTTACTCCTTGAGGCAGTAAGAAAGTTCTGAAGACTTTTAGCCACTCTGGCCGTTTATGTAAGAATATTCTAAAATTAAATCATCCTAGGAGCAGTGACAGTGTGGATGGGATGAAAGCTTTTAGAAGCTGACCAGTTATTTCTTTGGCAGGATCCAAACCTTAGGCTAATGCAGCTGTCAGAATAAATGTTATACCTTTTCTCCCACTGTTGTGCAATTGCTGAGTTGATATATATAATTAATAGGGGGTAAAGGGGGCTCGCCCCTATATTAAATAGGTTTTCAATACTTTGGGTTTCAATATTTTCAGTTTTCGATCAAATGATAGGAATCCACATGTGTGTGTGCATATATATGTATATATATATATATATATATATATATATATATATATATATTTATTTATTTATATATATATATATATATATATATATATATATATATATATATATATTTATATACACACACACACACACACACACACACACACACACATTTGCTGATAATTTACATCTGTGATGTAAAATATCTTGCGTAGGTTTATGAGTGTCATCTATAAGGCAGATCTATAATGAAAAATTTATTTTGTGTTTTTATGGGTTGGTAAACAGATCTGTACTGCAAAATGGCTCATGTAGGTCTACAACAAAAGAATACATCTATAATGCTGACCAGCCTGTGAGGAAATAAAATGTATCTATGAAGCAGAATGGCTTGTGGGGGCCTGTGGATTTACAGTACACATCTGTGGTGCAGAATGACTTCTGCAGACCTACAGAGTTGGAAACAGATTTGTTTTACATAATGGCAGGCCTTTACACTCACTAATGTGCAGTGAACTTCATTTGGAAGTTAAAACTTAATAAATCCTACAAATGAGATTTGTAACTGCACTGAAATACGGATCAGTACAACTACTAAAAACATCATTTTCTCTGCCATCAAAATGCAAAATCTATTTAACATGCATTTTAATATATCAGTCCCTTTTTTAAACAATTTCAAATATTTATGTATTGATTGACATTTGATTACTGGAAAAGTCTGACAGTGTAGGAGCCCATTTTCACTGGAGGCCCAGGGAGAAAAGCTCCAAACTACTACAAAACATTTTAAGAACAATAATTTTACAATCCTCAAAGAAATACAAAAACATCTACAGTTTAAATAATTATACCAAATTAGACATAATACGAAAACATTGGTTAATAATATATACAACATATATGATGATTGTTTGTTTGCTTAATTTAACTGTGGAGGCTGCCCACTAAAGTGTGCTAGCCTGTGTAACTAATTTATCACTGTCTCTGCATTTTCTGTGTGTTTCTACCAAAAAAACAAAAAAATAATCCTTGTTTTCCCGCCTCTCCTCGACTAGTTTAGACCAGTTTATAGGCATTGCTGTATTCTGGGCTGTGGTGTAGTTCCTGTATTGTCCATTACCTTACTTGGATAGAAGGAAGTTTCTTTGCTCACCAGTGGGAGTGGGGAGCCTTGAGCAGCCTACCTGTCCCTGTAGGAAGTGACCTCAGCACAAGAAGCTGTAGTAATTGGTTGTTTTGGACCATTTCTAGCTCTTTTGTAGTTCACTGTTTAAAATCCGCGTTTGCACGGCTTTGCGCGGTTGTGCGCACAGCGCAGTGCCGGTTAAACAAGGTTAAAGTTTTTCTGGCTCCGCCAAGTGTGCTCTTCAAATTTTCCCTTAAGGAAGCTCTACTCTTAGTATAACCAGACTACTTACTATATTATAAGCCTAGCACTTGTTCTCAATACTTCTCTACCAAGTAAGCACTCTCGTACTAAGTAAAGCACTACATCTACTTACCACCCCTGTGAATATCCACTTCCCTTAAAGGTACAGCACTCCCTTATACTGTTCTAGCATGTCGAGTGGTAGATCACTGGCGTCGTCTCCAGTTCAGCTGGTCAATCTGGGTATCTTGAAACAATGCTACAATTGTCTCATGTACACAGACAACCCTCTCCTCCTCCCAAGAAACACAAATACATGTGAGAGATGCAACTATATAGCTAAACTGGAGGCTGAACTCTCTCAACTCAGGGCTGGCATGACCAGACAGGAGGAGATGGCAACCACACTCACAACAATCCCAGTCCCACATAGACCTACCACAACTGCAAACCAAACACATAAAAACACAAAGACATACTCGGAGGCTCTAATAAAAAACTTACCAAAACAACAGAGGCTCCCAAAGCAGACACCCAAAAATCCACCACCTCAAAACAAAAAACATGCAACACATACTTCAATAAAGTGTGTCAACCAATCGCAGCCCTTAAGGCCAAACACCTTGTCTGATACACTAGTAATAGGTGACTCTATAGTCAGACACACTGATGTCCCGCTGACCAGGCTGAACAAGGAGAAGGTGACTGTGAGCTGTCTATTGGGAGCTAGGATCCGCCACATAACACACGCACTCAAGTCACTCCAAAGCAAGTACAAATATGACTCCATCATTGTCCATGCTGGTGTGAATGACCCGAGACGTACCTCCCTGGACTACATGAAAAGAGACATAGAGGAGCTCCCCGATTATGTAGCCCAGGCTGGTATGACCCTGACCCTGAGCAGCATCTTGCCCTCACCAAGAATGATACCACAATACAAAGACAAGATGATCATCTTTAACAATTGGCTCAAGTACTGGTGTCATTCTAAGGGGATCCAATGTCTGTCTGCCTGGGATGACATGTTGGACAAGCCACGCTGCTTTGCAAGGGATGGCTTTCACCTGTCACCACTGAGCTTCCGGATATTGGCTAAGGCTCTTGCCACCCCCATAGTGCCTTTTTTAGGCAAGGCTCAAAAGACAAACCCACCTCCTTAGAAAACAATAATGGAAAAAAACTAAGGGTAATGCTGCTCAACGCCAGAAGTCTAAATCTCAAGATGCAGGCACTTGATGCACTCCTCAGCATGGAGAACATCGACGTCTGTGCAGTAACTGAAACCTGGTTCAAGGTTCCTGAGAGCACCCCAGCACTACCAGGCTATGCCTCGTATCATGCTTTTCGGCCCCAAAACCCAGGCCGAACCACAAAGGGAGGGGGAGTTTCCATATTCATCAAGGACACCTACACCTTCAGGTTAGTAGCAACACATGAAGCATCAGAGACCATACAGGTGCAACTAACCATAGGCAAAACTGCTATACAACTGGTAGCATGTTACAGACTACCCTCCCAATCTCAAGAACTCCACGCAGCCTTCCTGAAGACATTGTAGGATATGAATGTATCACAAAATACCATCATACTGGGAGACTTCAACTACCCAAACATAGATTGGGTACATTATTCTAGCCCTAATACCCTAGCCCAAAGGTTCCCGGAATTCATAAATTCAAATGCACTGGAACAATTAGTCACCTCTCCCACTAGGGGAGATAATATACTAGACCTGATCATCACAAACATGGGGACAAAATGCTCCACACCAGAAGTATACCCCTCACTAGTGAGATCTGACCACAAACTAATCACCCTGGATATACATATCCCACCTCCACCCCCAGCACAAAAGACCACAGTGAAAAACTTCTCAAAAGCAGACTTCACTCTTCTTAAGACTGAGATGGTATCCTTTAAGCCCACTGTGCCAGTGGATACCACATCCCACAATGCCGAATCCTTCACAAATGCTTTCTATGGACATCTCCAAGAATGCATGGATCATGCAATCCCAAACAAATCCAAGTCCCTCTCCACCAAAGGTAAGCGTCCTGTCTGGTGGACCTCAGCTATAAACAAACTGTATAACAAAAGAAGGAAGCTACTGCACGTCAGAGCAAAATCCCATGAAGGGAAGACATCTCTGATGAACATTAGCAGAAAACTACGTTCTCTCATAAAAACATCCAAGGCCAACTTTGAGAGAAAAATCACTAAGGACACTAAAGATAACCACAAAGCCTTCTTCAGCTGTGTTAGAAACCTGGGCGGGAGCCCTCAGATATGCTCAGAGTTGGTTCACAACAATAAAAAATACACTGAACCCACAGATATTGCCAACATTCTGGCCGACAGGTTCAGTGCAAATTTCTCCCCTCCTTCACCCCCAAAAGAAGAAATACTTATCCCAGCTGAATGTAATCTCCCTGTCATCTCAGATGTCCAAGTGAGAACCGACCTAAACAAAGCAAAAAACACAGCATCAATGGGACCTGACGGTATCCCGGGTTGCGTGTTACGTGAACTCCAAGAGGAGCTAAACCCACACATAAAAATGCTATTTAACCTTAGCCTTACTTCGGGATATGTACCTGAACACTGGCGTACAGCTACAGTGGTCCCACTCCACAAGGGGGATGCCTATACAGACCCTGGAAACTACCGCCCCATAAGCTTAACCAGCCTGGTCTGCAAAGCTATGGAAAGAATCATTATGGAACTCATAAACAGAGACACAGGGGACCTACAGACACTTGACCCCACCCAGTTCGGCTTTGTAAAGGGCAGATCCTGCCTTTTAAACCTGGTTGACTTTTTCAAAACAGTCACTAGAGCCATTGACGAGGGCAAAGCAGTCCATACAGCATACCTGGACTTGGCTAAGGCCTTCACACAATACCCCACTCAGGCATCATAGATAAGCTCAACAGCTTAAAAGTAAACCCTTATGTCACTAGATGGGTTGCAAACTGGCTAAAGGACAGAATCCATAAAGTTAAAATCGCTGGAGCAATGTCAGACTCAAAGCCAGTCACAAGTGGTGTCCCACAGGGATCTGTCCTGGGACCCCTCTTGTTCGGCATTTATTTCTCAGATGTTAAAGCAAACATGGGAGGGCTGTGGCTGACAAAGTTCGCAGATGACTGCAAACTAGGCGCCATAGTCGATACACCAGCAGACACACACATCCTACAAAATGGCCTCACAGAAATGGACAACTGGTGCCGGAGTCACGGCCTTAAACTAAATGCCAAAAAATGTATAGTCATCCCCTTTGGGAAAAACAAAGTACCCACAAATTATCACATAGACAGCAACCCACTGAGTACGGAAAAAGTAATCAGAGACCCAGGGACCCAAGTCGACAGCAACCTCTCATTTGATACCCACGCTGCCAAAGTGGTTAGATAAACATTCTTCCTTGCACACCTCATCATGAAGGGATTCACATCCAGATCCAAGGATGTCATTGTACCCCTATATTCCTCCCTCATCAGACCCATGATTGAGTACAATGCCCCATTTGGTATGTACCTCACCCGGCATTTGCAACAGCTGGAGAGACCACAAAATTACCTCACCAAGAGGATCAAGGGTCTCCAACATGTCTTATTCTGCCAGACTAAAGAAACTTCAGCTCTATTCAGTAGCATACCGCCTGCTCAGAGGTGATCTCTGCCTGACGTACAAGGCCATGTCCAATCAGGATCTGATGGACATGCTCCACCTCAAAAAATCCAAGTCCATCAGGACCACGAGAGCTAAAGACTTAAACCTCGGCACAAGTATGAATAGGACATGCTGGAGGGATAGATTCATAACCCAGAGGCTCCCCATGCTTTGGAACAAGATCCCAGTTTGTATTAGGCAAAGCCCCTCACTGACTCTCTTCAAGAGAAATCTTGATGAGTGGATGGGAGATCGTAAATTTACCCCAGGGGTCACATCTGTGTCACTGCTAGACAGGGGCACAGTAAACCAATTCTATTATATAAGGGGACCTTCATTGTGTCACTACTAGACAGAGGCACAGTATTCTAAATTTATTCTGTACATTTTTTGTACCATTTCATGGGGCGGCATAAGCCACATCACTATGGCTAGGCTTACAATTGCCCCAGGGCAGATAGCCTAGTACTATACTATGAAACTATGATAATAATCAGAAAAGTTTAATTTCTCTATAAACTGGCTAAAGCTAAGTTACTATAATACAAACAGGAATTGCAATATGAAGTCAGAGAGAAAAAAAGGGTTGTGGTATATTTAGAAAGAGAGTCAGGGTATAGAAATTGACAGAAGGAAGGGAGTGAGTGAAGAAGGGAGAGTATGGAGGTATAAGGTATGAACATGTACTTTTTCAAAATTTAGGGATATATCTTTTTTTCTTGTATTACATGTCCATCATCCTGTGTATTCAACACCTGCATGTCAACTCAGTTCTGACTGCCACACTTACAGCATCATAAGATACATATTCTGCAATGCGAAGGCCCTGCTCCATTCACTAGTGTAAGTATATACAGTAAAAAATTGGCTGTAGGAGAGAGTGTGTGTGAGTGAGTGGTACGAATGAACTACCATGGCAGGAGTAACCACCTGGTGGCATAAAGCTTGACTCAAGATGATTGTAACTGCTGAAGTGACAGCCCAACCCAATGTGCAAAATGGGAAAAGAGATTGAGGATGCATTAAACAGTAGCATTTACTGTAGCATATATACAGCTACCAGCACTAAAACTCTCCAAAAATGAGAATAAGAAAGCAGCCCCAGTACTTAATTATACTGGGCATTAAACCAGGCATGTCTAAAGTTCCCTGTGCTTTCTCCTATCAACCTGGTGAACTTGGGCATCCTGAGGCAATGTAACAACTATGTACACAGACAACCCCCTCCTCCTATGCCACAGCACTATGACCTGTGAGAGATGCACATATATAGCCAAACTGGAAGCCAAGCACTCTCCAGCTAAGACTGAATCAGCCAGTCAGGAGGAGAAGGTTAACACCTACACCATACCACATTCAACACATAGCCCTCCAGAACATACACCACCACAGTCCTCACATAGAAATACAAAACACATACTTACCTTTGTAGAGGCTCTCAATAAAAATCTGCCCAAACAACAGAGACCTCCGAAGCAGAAACACAAACAACCACCACATCCCAGCACAAAACATTAAACACACAGCTAACACAAACAGTGTGCCATACCACCAAAGCCCCTAAGGCAAAACAACTTACTCACCACACTAGTCATAGGTGACTCAATAGTAAGGCACACTGATGTCCCACTCACCAGGCTAAATAAAGAGAAAGTTACGGTCAGCTCCCTGTCGGGTGCCAGGATACGCCACATAACACATGCACTCAGGTCGCTCCACAACAGGTACAAATATGACTCTGTCATTGTCCATGTCGGTTTGAATGACTTGGGACATACCTCCCTGGACTACAAGAAAAGAGATGTAGAGGAGCTCTCCAATCTTGTAGCCCAGGCAGGTATGACCCCTAGCCCTGAGTAGCATCCTACCGTCACCCAAAATGATACCACAGTACAAACAGAAAATTATTTACTATAACAGTTGGCTAAGTTTCTGGTGTCATTCTAAGGGGATCCAGTATCTGTCTGCTTGGGATGACATGATTGACAGACCTCGATGCTTCACCAGAGATGGCCTGCACCTGTCACCCCTGGGATTCTGGATACTGGCCAATACTCTTGCTGCCCCTAGAGTGCCTTTTTTAGGCAATGTCCTGAAAACAAAACTACCACCTTAACAGTCACAAGCAAACAAAATCTAAGGGTTTTGCTAATCAATGCTAGAAGCCTAAATCTCAAAATGCATCCACTCAATGCACTCCTAAAAATGGAGAACATTGACATCTATGCAGTGACTGAGACCTGGTTCAGGGCTTGGGAGAGCACCCCTGCATTACTCGGCTATAATTCTTACCACACCTTTCGGCTCCCAAATCTCAATCGAAGCACTAAAGGTAGAGGTGCCTCCATATTCATAAAAGATATGCACACTTCCAGACAAATAGCCCAACATAATAAATCTGAGATACTTCGGGTGCAACTAACACTGGGAAAAACTGCAATCCAGATTGTACCTTGCTACAGACCCATCAATATGTTCCAAGAGTCCCACTCCACATTCCTAAATGCACTGGAAAATATTAGGGTACAATCCAATACCCTTATACTGGGAGATTTTTAACTACCCCTCCATTAATTGGGAAAATTACTCATATACTAACACACTAGCTCAAAGTTTTCGGGAATTTATCAATTCCAACACCCTAGACCAACTCATTCTTACCCCCACCGGGTTAGAAACATCCTTGACCTGGTCATTACCAACAACAAAATTCCTCCCTGATCAGATCTGACCACAAACTTATCACCATGGACATCCACATCCCACCCATAACACCATTAAAGGAAACCATTAAAAAAAAAACTTCTCCAAAGCCAACTTTGGGCTCCTGAAATCGCCCACACAGATGGAACATAGGTGTACGACTGTTGAATCATACACCAATGCACTGTAAGAGCACATACACATCTGCATGGAATGGGCCATACCCAACAGCA
This sequence comes from Protopterus annectens, assembly GCF_019279795.1. NCBI lineage: Eukaryota > Metazoa > Chordata > Ceratodontiformes > Protopteridae > Protopterus > Protopterus annectens. The sequence goes on along the minus strand of NC_056744.1, from coordinate 1,664,702,058 downwards.
CCAAGACACTCTCCTCCAAAAGAAGGAAGCCAATCTGGTGGACCCCTACCATAAACAAACTCTACAAAAGAAGAAAAAAACTGTTGCAGAAGAGAGTGAAATCCCAAGACTGGAAAAACTCTCGTTAGTCTCAACAAAAAAACTGAGATACCTTATCAAATCATCTAAAGCCTGTTATGAAAACAAAATTGCTGCAGATTCTAAATACAACTGTGAAGACTGGTAGAGATGGGTGAAGGCTGCCAGCCTAGCCAGATAGAATTTTACAGATAATTCTATCATTTGTAAATATGAATGTTGAACTACAAGCTTGTTTGTTTAAATGAAAGAGTATGCTGTGAAATGCTGAACTTAAAACAATGTGGCAACATTGCCATCTGCTGTAAAGAAAGCTAAGTCAAGCATTTCTTGTTGGTCCTTTGAAATTAAAATGATTTCATCACTGCCTTTGATGTTTACAATTCGGCTCCGGCCAAGCTAGATGAAGGCTTCCTGCCTATTGTTTTAAGGCTAAAATTAATGACCAGAATTTACATATGGAATGTCCTTTATTGCTCGAAGTGTAAACGAATGTAAATGACATTTCTGTCAGCCTGGGAACACCAGGAAAGTGTGACATTATGTAATGTTTTAGCAGAACTGCAGTTTCAATTTAAACAGTAAGAACCAGAGATTAAGCATTTTGTCTTGATATTCAACTCATCAGCACTCTGCCTGTTGTGTTATGTAAGTTATCTTATACTTGTATTTTCTTTTAGAGAGGTAGAAATTAGAAAGTTTAGACAAGTGTTTTTCTGTGATGTCAGAACTGTAATACTGATTTATTTTAAGTATTTCTGTGTGATCTCTGAACTTTTGACTAGCACTGTTTAGTAGAAAGTATTGTCTTGTGGTTTCAATTATTTATTATTAAATATTTTAAACTATTTAATCTGAGGCTGGTTTGTGTAGAGCTAACTTAAGCTCTTAAGAGTACTTGCATGCCTTTGGTAAAACTCTACAAGGCCACTCTAATAGCTTTAGCCCTGAGCTATACTACTAATTGGATATTAATATTGCACAGTAATAAATGGACACACTTTTAAGGGCCTTTGCGTAGCTTATAATATTAGCTGGGTGGTGGCAGCTGCTACTACAGTATAGTCTGGGTAAAAGGGGCACAGATGGAGAACCTGTGCCAACCTTCCCCAGAAGTGTCTGTGTGGTTGTATAACCTCTTATCTCAAAGTGTGTGTGTGTGTGTGTGTGTGTGTGTGTGTGTGTGTGTGTGTGTGTGTGTGTGTGTGTGTCAGCTACTGGGGCAGGGACACGAAGCAATGGTTGGACAGAGAGGGTGCTGGAGATTTTAGCTTGCCCAGCTAGGCTGAGATCTGGACCCTATAGCTGTGCCAGCGGGGAGTTTTACTGGGGACCCAGGGAGCAAAGGAGTGACCAGCCCCGGACTGACTGTGATCGCTGTGTCCTCTTAAGGGAAATTGAACTTTACTGTGTGTATTTGTTATCCTTTCCTCATATATGAGATGCTCTCTCTGGTGTTAGTGGCAAGGATTGAGGCTCCTTGATTGCTGGGCCAGGGCCAGGGCACAGGCATCACATTTGTGGTGGCAGTGGTGGGATATCCACATCAAATATTAATTAGGTGGCAAATACTAATTGGCTTGTAGTGGTGTGGGTAGAGTGAATCCTGTAGCCTGTGTACAGTGAGCTTTGAAGGTGTATTGTACTCTAAATCAGCCACACACTGAAAACTCAGAGTTCAGATCACAATTGTTTTATTTCTTTTGATAGCTTAGTTAGTCATGGTGAGCAGGCAGCATGTCAACAGAAGAGTATGGAAAGCTGACAAGGAGCCAGCTGGCGGAGATGTGCCAGGCTAGGGGAATGGTGTATGAAAACCTAAGGCAGACCTGATTGCAGCCTTGGCTACAGCTGCATCAGAAAACAGCAACCAGGAGGACAATCAGACTGGCTGTGGAGATATAATTCCCTCTGAGAATGGACAGCTCAACCTTTCTGCAGTGGACTTAAAAATCCAGCTGGAGCTAAAGAGACTTGAGTTGGAGGCCAAGCATGTAGAATTAGAAGCAAATGAGAGACTGCAACATCTGTGGGCTGAGGAGAATGAGAAACTGTTATGTCTGCAAGGTGAGGAACAAGAAAGGCAGAGGCAGCATGAGAAGATGCTGACTCTTCGCCAGAGTCTTGGCAGTAATGGGGAAGGGAGTAACTAGACCCCAGAAGCACAAAAGGTCAGTAGATGTATTCCGCAGTTTAAAGTCATTTTGATAGTTTCATTCATATGTTTGAGAGGGTATGTAAAGAGTATGAAGTTGACCAAGGGCTTTGGGTACATTCTTGACCCCCTTACTCCATGGTAAAGCTGTAACTGTTCTGTCGAAAATGTCTGACGTTGCATGTTTCGATTATACTGCTGTTAAGAAAGGTCTTTTAAAACTGTTTAAGCTAACACCTGAAACGTATAGGAAAAAGTTTTGTGAGCATAGACGCAAGGCAGATGAAAGTGTGTGTGAATTTGCTGCTGAACTGTGCACTTATTTCCATAGGTGGGTGAGTGGATGTCAGGTCACCAGTTTTGAAGGGCTGGCAGACACTTTAGTGAGGAAACAAACCCTTAGCATTTTGTCTGAGGACATGAGGATCTGGTTAGCTGATAGACAATGTGCTACTTCAGATGAGTTGGGGAAGAAGGGAGACCTATACATGACAAGCAAGGCAGCCCTGCACAGGAAGGGGACCCCCAGTACTGCTCATGGGTCTAAAGGAACCTATGGCGGGCAGCACAGACTGCCACAACAGAATCTGCCAGTAGCAGGGGAAGCCACTAGTCCAGGTACATGGCCAGGAACTAGGGTTAAATTTTTTTGAATGCAACCAGTGGGGCCATGTGGCATACAGGTGTCCACAGAGGCAAGGTGGGGAACTAAAGGTGAGGGAGCCAGTAAGTGGGAAAGACAAAATGCCAATAGTAGGTTGTCTTGAGACAACAGGGGTACTAAACTACCATCCTGCAGATGTCCTGAGAGGAAAGGATTTGGATGAGGCAGTATCATGTGCTTATGCAGTTACACGCAGTCAGGCTTGGAGACAAGCATGTGGGTCTGGTAGCCTGGGGAGACCCAGACAGACTGCATACTTGCAGCCAGGACTGGTGAGGTGGTTACTTCAGGGAGTGAGCTATGCTGTAGCAGTGAGACTGAAGGTGAGCCACAGCTGCTTGTGGGTACTGATGGTCCCTTGGACAGAGTAACTGCAAAAGTAGAGGTGAATAGTAGTACCCAGGCTGACAGTGAGCCACCACTGTCAGAGGATGTCATACTTCCTGTGGAAGGGGAGCTGGGAAGGGTTACAAGGAGAGAGTTGTGACAAGCCCAGCTCTCAGTCCCAACATTGCAAGGCCTGAGGCAGGTAGCTAGGGAGGCACCTGATTCTCAAGGAAAGGGGGAATCTGTATACTAGGACAAAGGGTTACTGTACAGAGAGTGGACCCCTGAGGGAGAGCTAGAAGGTGAGAGTACAGCAATTGGTAGTACCTAGAGCCTACCATCTGGAGCTTCTAGACATAGCCCATGATATTCCCTTTGCAGGTGATATGGGCATAAAACGTACAAAGGCATATTATGCAACTTCTTTTGGCCTGGAATTTCCAGAGATGTAACAGGGTACTGCAGGACCTGTGAGCAGTGCCAACAGGTAGGCAAGGCAGGAGACAAGGTGAGAGCTCCTTTGATGCCTTTGCCTGTGACTGAGAAGCCATTTCAGAGGGTAGCTATGGATATTGTGGGTCCTCCAAATAACCCAAGTTCCACAGGGAAAAAGTATATCCTAGTGGTAGTGGACTACACTACACGATACCCAGAGGCAGTGGCTTTGTCCTCCATTGAGGCAGAGAAGGTGGCAAATGCTTTTTTAGAGATTTTCAGCAGGGTAGGTTTCCCAAAAGAAATACTGCCTGACAGAGGTACCAATTTCATATCAGATCTGCTGGCTTGTCTGGGGAAGTCCTGTGTGGTGAAGCACATGAAGACCACTCCCTACCACCCCCAGACCAATGATCTTGTTGATAAACTCTACAATCAAGTCCATGCTATGGGCATTTGCAGATCAGTTTAAGAGGGAGTGGGACAAATGTTTGCCCCATCTGTTGTTTGCTTACAGAGAGGTTCCTCAGGAATCCACAGGTTTTTCACCTTTTGAGTTACTGTATGGGCATAGGGTGAGGGGACCTCTAGATTTAATTCGAGATGAGTGGGAAGGTGAGTACGAGTCTCACAAGGAGTCTGCTGTGGCATATGTCCTAAACCTCAGGACAAGGCTTAGGGAACTCATGGGCTTGGTCCAGGAGAACCTGGCAGAAGCCCAACAACAGAAAAAGGTGTGGTATGACAGGAATGCTTGAGCTAGAGAGTATGCTGTGGGGCAGCAGGTTCTCATTCCCGTCAGACACAACAAGCTGCAAGCAGCTTGGGAGGGTCCCTACATGGTGGTAAGAAAGGTAAGTGATGTTAACTACATGGTGGAACTGCTAGGCAGATGGTAGGAGCACAGAATGTACCATGTTAACATGATGAAACCTTACCATGACAGGGAGGCCCTTGTGCTAAGCATTTGCAGTGAATTGCAGGAGGAGTCTGAGGGAGATTTCGGGACTGATCTCCTCAGTGAGGCTCAGGCTGACACCTCAGTGGAAGGGGTAACAATGTACAGCAGCTATCTTCTACCCAGGTTCGAGAAATCCAAGCAGTGGTGCAGGAATTTAGGGACATGTTCACTGGGAAACCAGTGTTCACCCACCTAGTGCAGCACCAGGTGGATACAGTGCCACAAAGGCCTATTATGCAGGCCCCTTATAGGGTGCCTGAGAGAGTCAGACAGACCCTGAGGGAGGAGGTACAGGAGATGTTGGAATGAGGGGTGATTCAAGAGTCCAACAGTCCCTGGGCCTCCCCAGTGGTGCTGGTGCCAAAGAAGGATGGCAGCACCAGGTTCTGTGTGGACTACAGGAAATTAAATAGTCACACCGAGACAGAGGCTTACTCCATGACTAGGACAAATGAGGTCCTAGAGCAGCTGGGTGGGGCTAAGTATCTTACAACCATTGATCTTACCAAGAGTTACTGGCAGGTGCCCTTGACTCCCAGTGCTAGAGAGAAGTCAGCCTTTGTGACTCCTTTTGGCTTGTATGAGTTCACAAAGATGCCCTTTGGGATGAAGAATGCCCCAGTGACTTTCCAGAGGCTGGTAGATCATATCCTAGCAGGAGGGTTTGCCCTTGCTTACCTGGATGATACCGTCATCTACAGCCATTCCTGGCCAAAGCACCTTCAGCATGTCAGGGAGGTGCTGGGCAGACTACAGAGGGCAGGGCTGACCATTAAGCCGAGCAAATGTCAGGTGGGTATGGCGGAGGTCTCCTACCTAGGACATAGAGTGGAGAGTGGGGGAGTGGTAAGATAAGGCCAGAACCTGCCAAAGTGGAACCCATTCAGGCATGGCCTGCACCTCTTAGTAAAAAGCAGGTGAGGGCATTTTTAGGGAGAGCAGGGTACTACAGAAAGTCTGTCCCCAGTTACATTACCATAGCTGTTCTCTTCACAGACCTGACAAGGAGGAACAGGCCAGATAAGGTAGTGTGGACCCCAGCATGTGAGCAGGCATTCCAGAAACTTAAAGAAGCTTTGGGAGGTCCCTCTGTGTTAGCCAGTCCAGATTACAGCAAAGAATATGTTGTGCAGGTAGATGCTTCAAACCATGGGGTGGGGCTATACTTAGCGGGGGCTATACTTAGCCAGATTTATTCAGAGGGGGAAGAGCACCCAGTGGTTTATCTCAGTTGTAGGCTCCAACCCAGGGAGGAGTGCTATGCAGCTGTAGAAAAGGAATGTCTAGCCATATTGCGGGCACTGCAAAAACTTCAGCCTTATCTTTATGGAAGGAAATTCACTGTCATGACAAATCACAACCCTCTAACATGGTTAAACAGAGCCAGTCAGCAAAACGCCAAGTTGCTAGGATGAAACCTGGGGTTGCAAGCATATATGTCAGTGCAGCACCACAGTGGGAGTAGCAATGCCAGTGCAGATGGGCTCTCAAGACAGGGAATGGTGTAGGTATACTCAGATTGACCTAACCCTCTCAAGCAGTGTTTCTCAAGGGTCACTTGGAAAACTAGCTTGAGTTCTCCAGGGGGGAGAAATGTGAAGACTGGTAGAGATGGGTGAAGGCTGCCAGGCTAGCCAAATAGAATTCTACAGATAATTCTATCATTTGTATATATGAATGTTGAACTACAAGCTTGTTTGTTTAAATGAAAGAGTATGCTGTGAAATGTTAAACTTAAAACAATGTGGCAACATTGCCATCTGCTGTAAAGAAAGCCAAGTCAAGCATTTCTTGTTGGTCCTTTGATGTTTACAATTCGGCTCCGGTCAGGCTAGATGAAGGCTTCCTGCATATTGTTTTAAGGCTAAAGTTAATGACCAGAATTTACATGTGGAATGTCCTTTATTGCTCTAAGTGTAAAATAATGTAAATGCAGTTTCTATCAGCCTGGGAACACCATTAAAGTGTGAAATGATGTAATGTTTTAGCAGAACTGCAGTTTCAATTTAAACAGTGAGAACCAAAGATTATTAAGCATTTTTGACTTGAGATCCAACTCATCAGCACTCTGCCTGTTGCCTTATGTAAGTTATCTTAGACTTGTATTTTCTTTTAGAGAGCTAGAAATTAAAAAGTTTTGACTAAGTATTTTTCTGTGATGTCAGAACTGTACTACTGATTTATTTTAAGTATTTCTGTGTGATCTCTGAACTTTTGACTAGCACTGTTTAGTAGAAAGAATTGTCTTGTGGCTTTAATTATTTATTATTAAATATTTTAAAACCTTTTAACTGTGGCTGGTTTGTGTAGAGATAACTTAAGCTCTTAAGAGTACTTGCATGCCTTTGGTAAAACTGTACAAGGCCACTCTAATAGCTTTAGCCCTGGGCTATACTACAAATTGGATATTAATATTGCACCATAATTGGACACCCTTTTTAGGACTTTTGGGTAGCTGAGAATATTAGCTGGGTGGTGGCAGTCGGTACTACCGTATAGTCTGGGTAAAAGGGGCACAGATGGAGAACCTGTGCCAGCCTTCCCTAGAAGTGTCTGTGTGGTTGTATAACCTCTTATCTCAAAGTGTGTGTGTGTGTGTGTGTGTGTGTGTGTGTGTGTGTGTGTGTGTGTGTGTGTGTGTGTGTGTCAGCTACTTGGGCAGGGGCACGAAGCACTGGTTGGACAGAGAGGGTGCTGGAGATTTTAGCTTGCCCAGCTAGGTTGAGATATGGACCCTATAGCTGTGCCAGTGGGGAGTCTTATTGGGGACCTGGGGAGCAAGGGAGCGACCAGCCCTGGACTGACTGTGATCTCTGTGTGCTCTTAAGGGAAATTGCACTTTACTGTGTGTACTTGCTATCCTTTCCTCATATATGAGACGCTTCTCTGGTGTTAGTGGCGAGTATTGTGGCTCGTTGATTGCTGGGCCAAGGCACGGGCATCACAACAACCACAAGGCATTCTATAGCTATGTCAAGAATATACATGGCAAATCTCAGATCTGCTCTGAGTTACAGCGTAATGGCAATACATATACAGAACCAAGTGATATTGCCAACATATTGGCCAACAGGTTCAGTGTGAACTTCACCACCCCTTCACCCCCCAAATGGCTAATCTCAATACCTGAGGAATGCCAAGCCCCTATCATCACGACTATACAGGTAAAAACTGCACTGTCCAAAGCCAAGAATACAGCTTCCATGGGACCTGACAATATCCCAGGCTGTGTCCTACATGAACTACAAAATGAACTGGCACCACACCGGAGTACCATGTTCAATCACAGCCTCACTTCAGGCTTTGTTCCTGCAGAATGGCACACTGCTACAGTCATCCCACTCCACAAAGGGGGAGCAACTACAGATCCTGGAAACTACCAACCCATTAGCCTGATGAGTCTGATATGCAAGGCCATGGAGCAAATCATCATGGACCTTATAAACAGGGATATAGGGAATCCCCAAACTCTGGACCCCATGCAGTTTGGGATTGTGAAAGGCAGATCATGCCTGCTCAACCTGATAGACTTCTTCGAGTTTGTCACCAGAGCTGTGGATGAGAGCAAGGTAGTGCACACAGCTTACCTAGATCTTGCCAAGCCCTTCAACAACATACCTCATTCAGGAATCATAGATAGACTCACTAAACTGGGCCTAAACCCTTATATCAAGATGGGTGGCCAACTGGCTCACTGACAGAACCCACACTGTAAAAGTAGCAGAATCTAAATCTGCCTACAGACCAGTTACAAGTGGTGTTCCACAGGGATCGATCCTGGGTCTCCTATTCGGCATCTATTTCTCTGAAGTCCAAGCCAACACAAAGGGACTCTGGTTGACAGAGTTCGCAGATGACTACAAATTGGGAGCAATTACAAATTCTCCTATGGATGTAGACATCCTACAACAAGGCCCCACTGAGACCAATAACTGGTGCAAGTTCCATGGCCTCAAGCTCAATGCCAAAAAGTGCAACGTCATTCCCTTTGGGAAAAATTCAGTGCCAATAAACTATCACATTGGCAGTAGTCCACTAAACACCGAAGGAGTGATAATAGATCTGATGACACAGGTTGACAGCAACCTCTCCTTTGATAACCACATTGCCACTGTGGTCAGAAAGTCCTTCTGTGTAGTATATCTCATCACAAAAAGTCCTTCTATGTAGCACATCTCATCACAGAAGGTTTCTCATCCAGAAAGAAAGTGGTCATAGTCTCTCTTTACTCGTCCCTCATTAGACCTGTTATTGAATACAACACCCCATTTGATATGTACCTCGTCAGACACCTACAACAACTGGAAAGGCCACAGAAATACCTAACCAGGAGGATCTTGGGCATCAGATATATACCTTACACTGACAGACTCAAAAAACTCCAGCTATACTCGATCTCACATCGCCTACTAAGAAGCGATCTCTTCTTGACATTCAAAGGCATGTCCGATCCAGAGCTGCTAGACACGCTACACCTAAAGAAATCCCAATCCCTCTGTGCTGCACAGTACAGGGACCTAAACCTCATTACCACCATAAACAGAACATGCTGGAGGGACAGGTTCCTAACCCAGCGACTTCCCATACTCTGGAACAAACTTCCCATTCACGTCAAGCAGAGTACTTCACTGGCCCTTTTCAAGAGAAATCTTGACGAATGGATGGGCAGCAGAAGTTCACACCGGGTATCACTTCAATGGCCTTGCTTGAAAGGGGCACGGGAAACTGTGGATCGCAGTCACCCCGGGGATCACCTCGGTGCCTTACTCGACAAGGGCATTGGGAACTAACATTGGGCAGCATGATGCCAGGGAAATTCTTGTGCTAGGCTTGTAGAGGCTCCAAGGCCATTAGGCTAATACACACCTATGAACCTATGAAGTACTATGGATTGACAGGCACACAAAGATTGGACTAAAATGCACTATAAATTAAACAATTGTATCATTTTCAAAAACACAAGATTTACGAATAAAATAACCATTGTAAAGTGAGAGTACAGCACTTCAGGACAGTGGGTAAAACATTTACTACCAACTCTTTATCATCATGTACTATTGTAAGACAACAGCTTGAACGGTCGTGCAGATAATTATGTTAACAAATGCCTGCACAAATCAAGTTCAGATACACAAGTAAAATATTACAAAATAACCTGTACTGCCCAAGGAGAAATACCAAAAAGGTATACAGATGCCATATGCATTTCTTCTACATTACTTATCTATAAGACTAATGGAATTAAGCACTGACTTTACTTACATTTATATCTACAATTCCCTTTTCATGATGGTTTTGCATGTATTTAAATTCTTTCACTTTGGATTCTAGAGATGGTAAAGTTGTTTTTATCTTGTCCTGTGGATTGAACAAAAATAATAAAAACAAAAGCATAATTAAACCACGTGAACAACAAGACCATGAGCTGCAAATATACTTTGATGACCTTCAGTTACAAGGACAGCATAAAACACCAAGATGTCTACTATATCCATCACCAATGCCTGTAAAGTGCCAGGACAGGCATAAAGACACTGCTATGAACTTTAAGACCCATTAGTGTAGTGCTAGGTAAGCAAAACTATAATTAACTTTATGAGCTTTAAGGACTCGATAAGTAGAACCTTTAATAATATCTTTAAATGAGAATAAAGGCATACAGTCTTAGAAAGGGGTGGTCTCCATCAGGCAACTAGGATAAAATGAAGCAAAACACTGAAAAACTACTGCAAACACAGTTTGGTTATTAATAGCTGTCCAATTCAGAAAGGGGATTAGACTGTGGACAATCCCTCTCCAAACTCACAAACACATACACCAGGTGGCCCACTTCCCTACCCAGTGGGTTAAGCCAGAAATTTTATAAAAATATCAAACTTCCTCCTGCACCCCTAAAACTCCCCTATCTTAAGTATGCTTTCCCAAGTAAAGGAAAGATGTTTCAATGTATTGTATTCAAAAATGAATGTTTAGAAAATGTATTTCTCCATGTTACAGACTACCTTTACTCCAAAAATCAAACAGTATCTTCCTTGGTTGCATATCTCCCCTAAATGCTATTTATTTTTGTACTTTACCAACCCCACTGATGCATGTCTGCCATGTTCCCCAATCCATACTTTTCTAGTCCAGTTCTGGTTATGAGGTAAAGCAGGAGGCACCAAGACAACATAGTTCTGAGGGATAAAACAAACAAGTAAATCTGAAAGAATGTCCTAAAACAGACAACACTGACTGATTACTGGTTAAAATAATTTCCAGTGATCACTAAAACAAACTGCATGAAAAGATTAAAGAGGCAAAGACACAAAGCAGCTAAAAGCAACGTAGGAAAGGAGTCTTGTAAACCAGGAAAACTGGCAGAGGAGACAACTGCCCGTTATGGAATACATTCTGGTAATTCCGCTCTACAATACAGAATATGAATAAAAAACACAAGAGACTACAACAAAGAAGAAGATCATAAACTCTGTGCAATGACTAGAAGGAAAGATGCTTAAAACAACCAGATTACACAACCTACATTCAAGAATCCCTCAAAATATAGGCTACATTAAATTAAAAAAAAAAAAAGTTTTGATACTGCAGCCCAGAATGAGATTTGTATAACTTAGAAACAAATTTTAAATAAAGATATGCTGTCTTCTGTACTAGATCAGAAGGTTGTCAGTACTTTCTCCACACCAGGTATATGGATTCATGTTCCATGTTCCAGTACTGACCCTGCATTGCAGTTTGTGGGGTCCTGTACTTCTGCAGATTCATGCTTTAGAGTAAATATTAAATAAAGGTCCCATCTGTATGGGTTGATAAGAATCTAGTTGGATGCTAAGGAGCCTATCACATTTCCTGAAGGCTATAAAAGGGTTTTTTTTTTAATTTAGATAGTTTTGTTTTACATATTTCTAATATCATATACATCTAAAATCTTAACTTTACCCCCACTGCCCCACTGTTATTGTTAGCAAAATTTTACTCACTTAATTCTTTATTTAGTTTATTAGTCTTTTCACACCATCCCTTCAATATATACCGTAAACATGATACAAACTGTCTTCTTAATTTCTTGTTTTTCTTCTTCTCTGCATTATGCAATTTATTTACCCCAATGTAAATGTTCATTCTTAAACACCAAAACCAAAAACCAAAAACAAAAAGAACTGCAAATCCAACAGAAGAGCAGAGAGCAATAGAGTCTTAAAACACTATTTTATTTCGACCACGTAGCACAAAGCAAGAAACTATACCACGCTACACTGAAACATTAACGCTCTTAAACACATTCATTACCTTTTCGCAATAATCTTTAACTGTTTTACATTATGAAAACATTTAATATTTGCTCAAAAAGTACTTTTTTTTTCTTCAGATCCCTTATTTAGCACGTGCTTTTTTTTGTTCTTTAATTTGTTTGCCCCTGCTCCCTGCTAATCATTCATTGCTTTCTCAGAAAACTGGTCCATCCAAGCCCCATCATCATGGCAAAGATAAGGGACACTGAACATCATTTAGGGCAAGAGTTAGGGATGCTATTACATTTTTACACTTTGACTCCCTAATCCCAATGCATACATGCCATACTGCTCCAGGGTTTGTTATGCACTGGGGGTATCAGTGACAGCATGTAACTTACTTTGGCAAGTAATGTAACCACCAAGACTGCTCTTTCCACCTCTAAACCCAGCACTCCCGCATAATTGCTGATCTTCATTAGAAATTCCACTGCAGGAACAAGCACCCAGAATAAATGCACTCTTCCCCTTCTTCTTGAAGAGTTGGGAGCTGACAAAAATCGCATAATGTCTCTCTTCCCACATGCTCAATCGGTGCTTTTAACTAAATCTATTCATTACTAACCTCAACAAAAATCACAAAATTACTGTGTTTGTATAATTTGTTGATGCCTATCACTCACAGTTTTTCTTTTCTACTATGTCCTAATACATCACAATCCAATAAAACCCATCCAAAACACCTTTAGAGCCATTATTTTCAGTTTTTGGGTATATTTTCTGTATCTAACTTCTACAACATCTTTTGTTATATTATGAATAATCAACTTTCTTCTCTCATTGTGGTTTATGTTATGTCAATACTCTTCCCAATACCTAACAGTAACAATTACCAACAGCAATTTACTTATCAATACATATTTTGCCAACATTATTTTATCCAAGACCCATAATAAATGCAACAATATCAAATGAGCCACTGAATTTAACAACCCCAAACTTATGTTTTTTGCCATTTTGAAACTCCCTCTTAAGAGTTTTTGTTTCTGAAGATAGCATATTCTCAGTATTCCAATATATACAGTTTTTCCCCAAATGCTTCATATTTTATTTCTCTTAAAGGCTCTTTCAGTTATCTATTTATCTTTTCACACTTCATCTGTAACACTAATGTTTCTGTTTGTGAAAAATATACACCTCCAATTTTAACCTTATTCTTTATGCTTTTCTTTGTTTAATTTTAAGCTTGCAATTCCTAACTGAATGTCCACCATTTTATATCTACTTAACTCATTCTTTAATGTTAATAATAAATTAAATCAGTATAATTTGCATCTAGTGGAGGATGAACCTCTTCCATGATAAAACTATAAACAGCTAGATGAATTAAGTACAATTCTCAATGGCTGTATTCTTCATCAACATAAATACTATAGCACTAGAGGTCATCTTTGTCAGACTTCTTTTTTATCCAACTTTTGTCTTTAACTATTCCTTAATCAAACGTTTCATCCACATCCTTTCATAAATGGTCTTAACCCCTGTCCATAGCCTTTTTTCCAACACCATCATTTTCCATGCTTGGACATCCATCCATCTACCCACGCACAACTCATGCTTGGTCCTGACAGACACAATCAATGCGATATATCAGGTTTGCCTTCTGTTCCCTTACTACACTATCTGTAAGTTATTGTATTGTAATAAACATTCCCTTTGCTTTTTTTTACCTATACCATAAATGCCATCACCTATTATACTAATTAAATACATTAACACATTTTTTTTGCAATATTCATATTAGTATTTATATAGCATAAAATTCAAATTTTATCTGCTTTTACTTCTTCCACGCAAATATATCACTCCAACTCAAATGGCTTCCTCATTTATTCCATGACTAAATCCTTCATTCACAACCTGTACAACACATTCCTTCTCCTTCTTTCCCATCATTTTAAACAGGAATGTGCAATACTATCTATTTCTGGTGTACTACTCTCTCTTACTTCCTTCAATATTTTATCCATGTATGATATGGTTTCTTTTTGCAGCTTTAGTCTTTTTACAAATTCAGGTTTAATTCCACACTTCATTTTTACATTTTTCAGCATACATCTTTCTCCCGTATTTGTAATGCAATATTGGTCATTTGCTACACATTTCTTCCCCTCTGCTAAATTTTCCAGTTCTTTTACTTTACACTCATCATATTTAACTTTCTATATGAAAAAGATGCAACCATTTCTTTTCTGAAAAGGAATTTTTGTCTACATAATATTTTTTTAAAAAAAAAACACCTGATGATTTACTAAGTCTATTATTTTTTCTATACAGCGTTTGTAATTTTCCTTTTTCTTAAAACAGCCTGAACTCCTCTGCTGTATGAACTGGTCAAACTCTTCTACCAATATCTTGTTTGTTTTCTCTCCTCGAGTCATTCTTTTTCTACTTCCATATACACACTTTCCCATATTTCTTCTTAAATATTCCCCATCGTTTCATCCAGGTGTCATACAAAGATGCCATATTAATAGGTTCATCCTAGAACCATTTTCTCTCTCTTTGTTAATTCTCCTTTCCCTTATTTATACTTCCCCAGAAGTGGCCTCAAATGTCAGACTATCAGAATATACAGTTATATCTACTTAACACCAACTGCTTCCAAACCTTCTGAAAACAAGAAATGACTGATTTCAGCTTTAAACTTGTTCCCCATCTGTCATTCCTCACATGCAATTAGCCACATTTTAACAATTCCTTACATTTATCATCTAAAACTTTATTAACATTCTTTTTCAAGCTACAGTTGAAATCACAGAGTATTACTGTAGCTATACTTACTACTACATAGCAGTATTTCCTTAATCATTTCAATGTCTCAACACTACAAATGTTTGGTATAGCCTTCAATCCACTACTTACCTTCTCCTCACTTTCCCTATTATCACATCCATTTATTTTATATCAGTTTTTTTATTAGCTTCACTGTTACTTTATAAAATTAATCAAATTCAAAGTACTGCCCTTCCTCATAATCTCTGAGACCAATCCCTTTCTGTATGGTTTAAAAATACAATATCTAGTAAAAATAAAATATCTTCAACCCTCTTACACCCATCCAGTACCACAAATGCCTTAAATCTCCCCTAGCACTGGTCACACTAACTTACACTCTAACACTTCTTATTTTTTGTCTTAACTGTTATACTTTAAATTTCTCTTTTCTCAATAGTCCCTTTTCTATCTTCTAGAACATCTTCCAAACTTTCATTAGTCTCATAATAATCTAATTGTACAAATATATTTTAATTTAATTAGCAGTTATTATGTACCATGAGTAGACTTAAGCAATGTTTCTGTATCTTTTCACATACAATTTCCATTTCCATTTTGGAGTATCTACAATATTACTAGTTTAAATAGTTTAACTAGTAAATATTCTTATCTTGCTGTCAATAATTCTAGTGATGGCATATCTCTAGGTTTAGCCGTCTCCTTGTTTTAAATTTAAAAATGCATCATTCAAAAAACTTCCATATCTCAGTTACAGTCTTGTCACTGTAATCCACTAATTACTTCCAAAATAACTAGCTACACAACTAGCAATTAACAACTGTCATTTGAATTAACAGTTAACTCTAACAAAGGCTAACACAAGTAGTCTCAATGATGCCTTGACAAGAGAAGGGAGAGGAAATCTACTACATTAATCTGACAAATTCCAGAATGCATATAATATCCAAGATATTTAATTTACTAGGTGTTTTAGTTAATTCACACTTGCAAATGTGCTAAATTTCAACCTACTTGAATTAATAGGTAAATCCCTCTTTTACTCCTGGTAAGTTTAAACTCCATCTTATAATTCCATTATAAACATTAACAGAATATATGAAACTCAGCAACTGATGATGTTTATAGTACTTTAATGTTATCCATGATCACAATCATGGGACCCCTACCAACTTCTGTTATATTATTTCTACAACAAAAAAGACATTTTATTTATTTTACATTTGTTTACCGGGATGGTCCAACTGGATATATGTCCATTTTCAGTGGACGCCCAGGGAGAAAAGCTCAAAGTTAGTAGATTACATTACATTAGTAACATTTGCAAATTAACATGGTTTGCAGTCTTCAGTAAGGATACAAACATTTATAGAGCATGGTAGGCAACTGAGAGTTCCACACGGATAAGGACTTTATCCCTTAATGAGCTCTAGATATGCCACAGAGCAAAGTCATATACATTTTTTTTGAAACAATGTAACTAAACTCTGTCATTACAGTTTTACATTTAACTTCTTGCCTGTAAAAGGTATATGTAGTTGGCTACTCCCTGGACGGGTGTTTTAATATCATTTTAGCGCTAACTACGCTAGACTGTGATGTTATGGTGTTTCATGTGTATGTTACTTACTCTAGAATGCATTAACTGAATGTCGCTAGAGCGGCAGTTTCGTTTCTAACCTACTGCTATGAATGTTTTTAACAAAAACTGCTAGTGTTGAACTACATTCTGTTAGAGACTTTCAATTGAGTGGAGGGACAAACTGTTCACTGCCTCAGGTGTAATTGTGACAACGTTTAACTAAAAAACTTTATATTCTGTTAAGTGACTTTAAGTAGAGTGCATAATGCTTTCATTGATTGTTTTTCATCGCTGCCTTCTAACCCTTGTTCCTGGCCTCCCTCTCTCATCCTAGGTGCTCCCTTGAATCGCAGCCCTTGAGATCCCCTGTATGTGAGGACTCAGTTAACTCCCCTGACAGAAACTAGAGCGAGTACGCCGCCTTCCAGCATCCATAAAAAAGGTGGTTAAACTAGTACCTTTTACTGTTAGCAGATCTCTGCCTATAGGATCCAAGGTTAAAATAGTTCTAGGCCATATTACCCCCTATCTAATGTGGAAACGGGCAACCAACTAGAATTTGGTGCCTGAAAAGTATAATCAGACTCTGAAAAAGGCTGTGTATTGGTACATTTATTTTAAAATTACAAGCAGAAAAAGCTGCGAATTGTACCTGAATCTGAAATTAACAGCAGATAAAAGGCTGTATTGCCCGTAGGGTTTCTCTGAAAAGAAAAGCTGTCCATTTCGCTGTGCGTGTTGCCCCGCTACGTTCGCCCTCGCTACGCTCGGGCTCTCTTCGCTCCCCTCCCTGCCCCCTATTCCCACCCGCCCCCACTACCTCCACATTTATAGCCATAAAACCACTCCCTCTAAAAACGGGTCCAATCCCTGCTGTTACCCAACAATTCTCCACCCAATCCCTGAAACTCCACCTACCTAGCATTCTTACCATTCCTGCTCGCTCCCTCTCCCTCTCATTCTATAACTATCCATTCTTTCCATTTTTCATTTGGTTATAGTATTTTCCATGGCCCATTATCACAAGTACTTAAACATGTGGTATTTCTTTCTTCTTCCTTTGCTATTAACCTCTTACTTTATAACATTGTACGAAACCCAAAATCTGGAATTACTCTCTACCACTACATCAGAGACCAATACTATTGGAACCAAATTCACCAACTATTTTCATGTTCATGGTACTTGGGAAGAATCAACCTCCTGCTCACTTCTACCTTATCCAACTACCGCAAATAGTAATAAAGGCCCCAAACTGAAACAAACTTATAAAATTTTAGATAAATTCCTAAAACTCATCTCCAAACTTAGACTTAATCTGCTTCCTCATGGTGATATACACCCCAACCCTGGTCCGACAAGCATTGACCAGCAGTCCTCTTCTAGTAATGACCTTATCTCCAACCCCGTCACTGCCCCCTACAAACTCTCTTCTAACCTGTCATCTTAATATCAGAAGCATAAACAACAAGGTACATGAACTTCACGCAGTTCTATTAGACCTTTCCCCAGACATCTTGTGTCTAACTGAAACTTGGTTAAAACCCACAACTACCGCCAATGAAATATTAATCCCGGGTTACAATATTCATCGGAGAGACCGAGTCCCTAAGAAAGGAGGTGGGGTTGCCATACTCTATAAAGCTGACCTAATTGTGTCTAATGACG
Source organism: Protopterus annectens (assembly GCF_019279795.1). Lineage (NCBI taxonomy): Eukaryota > Metazoa > Chordata > Ceratodontiformes > Protopteridae > Protopterus > Protopterus annectens. The sequence goes on along the minus strand of NC_056744.1, from coordinate 1,664,684,160 downwards.
TTATGCAACCACCTCAATTTAACAATGCAGAAATACTAATCTCCAAGCTTCAGATTAACAGCAAAAAATTTATCTATATTATTTGCATGTATATTCCCCCAGGAAATAATGTAGAAACTCTCGAATCCACCCTTTACTGGATTTCTACTCATTTCCCTCAAGAAACCTTAGTTCTTGGAGACTTCAACATAGATTGGAATACCTGTGCCCCCTCAGCTCCCACTACTCATATTAACCTCTACTCTTTCAAGCAAATTATTAATACCCCAACCAGGCTAGGGAAATCTAACCAGAAAGACAGTATACTTGACTGGGTGCTAATAAATAGTCACCCGGACCATTATACATCAGGTACTCTCCCCGATAGTTTAAGTGACCACCATCTTAAGTACATCATTAAGCATAAGATAATCATTCCTAAGCAACCTACACTCAGAGCTGTTAGAAACAAAAAGAAATTTGACTTAACTAAACTACAACTAGAACTTTCCTCTTGTAACTGGACAATACTAAAATATCTACCCCTAGAAGAAGCAGTGCTATACTTTAACAAAAAATTCCTAGAAATTCTTGATTCTCATGCTCCCATTCGCTCAAAGAAAACCAAAACTGTAGATGTTCCTTGGCTAACAAAAGAAACAAGGCAGAAAATTAATCTCAGAAATAAAGCGTGGTCTGCCTGGCGTACTACCAAACTCCCTCTGGACCAAATCAAATACAGACAACTTAGGAATGAAACCAAAAGGCAAATATTACTAGATAAAAGACAATACTACTATAAATTGCAAACTGACCACCAAAACTGCCCACAAAAATTCTGGGCTGGACTAAATCAACTTCTTCACCCTGGTTGTACTACTACCCCTGTCCCTGCCACACTCATTGATAAAACCCCTGTCGATGTCTCAAATAGTTTTAACCACTTCTTCACTGAGACAATTCAAACTCTATCTAATCAATTACCACCCAGCCCTCACACCTTAGACTCTCGAACACCCAATAATATTCCCCTACTTACCTTTCAACCTGTACCAACCTCATTTATTTGTAGATTAATTAAAAAACTAAAACCCACAACACTCTCTGCTGACCAACTCCCAGCTGAATATTTGCAAAAAACAGCTGAAGTAATTGCTTATCCAGTGTCAATCCTCATCAACCGCTCCTTAGCAGAGGCCAAAATCCCCGAGATCTGGAAGATATCATATGTAATTCCTCTCCACAAGGGAGGCACTTCCACTGATCTCTCAAACTATAGGCCCATATCCATACTTTCCCTCTAGCAAAAATAATGGAAAAATGTGTTCAGAAACAGTTCATGCAACACCTAATTGACAACCATCTACTGACTGATAACCAACATGGTTTCAGACCCTCCATAGCACTACCTCAGCCCTCCTTGCCTTCTCAAACACCATAAACTCCCATCGTAATAATAATAAAATCTCATCTGCACTATTTCTGGATCTGTCGAAGGCCTTCGATATGGTGGATCATAAACTTCTAGTTAATACATTGCCTTCACTTGGTCTGGACAATACTGCTGTACAATGGTTTATTTCCTACCTATCCGGTAGAAAACAAGCAGTTTTATGGCAGACCAAACTCTCTAACTTACTACCCAATACATTGGGGGTCCCACAAGGATCTATTTTAGGGCCGCTATTATTTTCCATCTTTATCAATGATCTGCATACAGTTATTCCTAATGCCAGTTGCATACAATATGCAGATGATTCTACGTTAATTTGCTCTGGTACAACCCCCTCAGATCTACAAGTGTTAACCCAGTCTACTTTCAGCAAAATAGAACATTGGCTCTCCAATCGGCGCCTGATTCTTAATCCTAAAAAAACTAAAATGTTGTTGTTTCTTCCAACAAACAGGTCCTGCCCCTTTAATTTTACTATCCAAGCTAGGGATGGGACCATAATTTCTCCAGACCTCTCAACAAAATTACTAGGGGTAACCATAGATAACAATGTAAACCAAATGATCAAGACCATTAATAAGAAACTAGGCTCCTTATATAGAATAAATAGCTTCTTGACCCCTCAAGCTAAAATGGCCATTGCCCAGACTCACCTTCTCTCATCTCTCCTGTACTCGTCCCCCTTACTTCATAACATAAGTAAAACTGTCATGAACAAACTCTCCAACTGCTACAATCATATTGCTAGGTTTGTTACTGGGTCACCATATAGGACCCATCATTGTACCAACTTAGCTAAGCTTAACTGGTCTGAGCTTCCTACCCTTATTTCTTTCAACCTACTAGTCCTTACACACAAAATTATATATAACCCTGAATATGCTCCTTCCCTCAAAATGCTGCTTCCTCTTTGTAACAATCCACGTCCATTGAGGTCATCCAACCGTCTCCTAATCCAAACATTCAAAACTAATAACTCTGCTGGTGACTCCCTTCTCAACAATGCTGCAGGTAAAATTTGGAACAAACTTCCCCATGATATTATATCTATGTCTACTTTAAGTCAATTCAAAGCTAAGCTAAAAACACATCTGGGTTCAATGCGAAATTGTCACTGCCTAAATCCAGGGTAGTTAACCTTCGGCTATACTAATAGGCATTACACCTGACTCTCCTACTTCTCCCTACTATCCTAAATCCTCTCCCTTTTTAAATAAATTATAAAGAACAACATATGTTCTAACTTTGAATGTAAAATATACTTCACTGTTATTCAAATTGTTTTTGTTACCTATGTTTGGAGCTTTTCTCCCCGGGCCTCCGCTGAAAATGGACATGTATCCAGTCGGATCCTCCCGGTCAACAAATGTAAAATAAATAAAAATAAAATAAATTTTACAGTCAAATGACAGATTTAGTTAGGCAAGATATCCAATACCAGGGGGTGGATGTTAGATTTTGAACAGGGACATTGCCAGTGCATTTGAAAGTGTAGTTTGAAGCTTTTTCTGACTGGGTTAGAGAGGGCTGGAGACTAAGTTCAGCAGGTACAGACTTCCAAGTTTTGCCTACAGAGTTGGCAAATAGAGAGTCACCAGCCACATTTATGTTTTTTGTTGTTTGAACCAACAATTTTGTCAGCAGAGCGCAGTGACCTCAGGTTGCTGTAGGGATTAATGATCTGGTTTAGTACTGGTGTCTTATCATGGTGGTTTAGAACTTTGTGGGCTATTATAAGTTGGTTGTATTGGAGAAGACTAGTGCATTCAAGCCAACCTAGTTGAGTTACGTTGATACAGTGGTGGGCCCCAAAGGTTGTACCTGTAGCAAATCTAGCAATATGGCTGCAACAGCTTGCAAGTTTGCTAAGAGTGGTTTTATTCAAGTTAGTGAAAAGGGGGAAGGCACAGAGAAAGGTAGACAGTAAGTGGGAGCGAGCGACAGAAGTTCTTGCAAATGGAGTGAGGAAAGGTTCGATCCTATAGAGGGAGCCCAGTTTTTTGTTGATGATTTTGATTGACATGGGTATCATATTTTAGGGCATTGTCGACTGTGACCCCTAGGTGTGAACATATGGGGATATAAGTGTGCCATTACTGGCTCTTATGGTAAAGAATGGTGAAGAAGACTTACAGGTGACGGTTTGAGAACCATTTTTCATCATTGAAAGTATTCTGGGCTAGAGTCATCAGCTCAGTTGAGGAGGAGGCTGCATAGATTAAAGTGGAGTCATCCACGTATTGGATGCAGGTGGTCTTGGGAGTGATTGTGGGTAGGTCATTGATAATGACTAAGAAGAGAAGTGGTCCTAGTATGGAGACTTGGTGGACTCCTAGTGTGATGGGTAGATGAGTGGATAGTGTATTCTGCCATAATACTGCTTGTTTTCTGTCAGACCGATAAGACTGGAGCCATTTAATCGCACAGTTATTTAGTGACATTTTCTTCAGGGTATGGATAAGTAGTTGGTGGCTGACCATATCAAAGGTCTTAGCGAGATCTAGGAAGAGAGCTGAGGTAAGTTTGTTATTGTTTTGGTTGAGGTTAATGGAGTTAGAGAAGGATAGGAGGGCTGAGGTGGTGCTGTGGTTTGGCCTAAAGCCATGCTGAAAGCTGGCCAGTAGTTTATTCTGGGTGAGATGGTGCATTAATTGGTTATGGACGCATTTTTCCATTATTTTGTCCAGAGGTGATAGTATAGCTATTGGTCTGTAGTTTCAGAGGTCTCAAGAGTTCCCTCCTTTATGTGAAGAGGAATAAGGTGGGAAACCTTCCAGATAGAGAGGATGGTGGCTGGCTTCGGACAAGGTTTGGTTTAGAATAATAGGGTATGCAATGGCATCTGCCGCTTTCTGTAGATATTCTGGTGAGAGGAGATCAGATGCTAGGGTAGTGGGTTTTAGTTTGTTAATTAGAGATCTGATGGTTGATGTAGCTACAGGCTGGAAGTTAAAGGAGAGTGGGGTAGTGGTCGAGGAGGAATCCTGATTGGGGCCACTGGGAGCAAGTTGGCTAGCTAGTGATTGGATGGTCTTAGTGAAGAAACTGTTAAAAGACATTTGCAGTTTCCTCTGGAAATTTTAGGTTACAAGCTGATGGGCTGGGAGTGGTGAATTGTCCGGGGTGGAGTAGTTTGTTTACTCCTGCCCAAAACGTTTGAGGTTTGTTCTGATGTTTTTATTGAAGGTGTTGATAGAAGGTTTTTTTTTCTAACAATATGGCTTTCTTGGTATCATTCCTTAGCTGCCGGAATTTAATATGGTCAAGTGGGTCTTTTGAGGTACACCATTTGTCCCATGCTTTATTTCTTGCTATGATTTTGGTTACTTTAGACAGCTAGGGGGCAGTTTTAGTTTTGGCTCTAAGGGTGCGGGCAGGAGCATGGGAATCTAGAATGGTAAGGAATTTAGAATTAAAATAGGCTACAGCATCATCCAGTGGAAGCTCTTTTAGGATGGCCCAATTGCATGCTTTGAGTTTGTTCTGAAAATCAGTGTTGTTGAAGTTCTTGCTATTTCTACTTTATGCTTGATGATGTGAGTAAGTAGTCACTTACATCATCTGGGAGGGTACCAGTGTTAAAGTCACTAGTAAAAATCATTTTCCGAGCAAGTCATTTTTCATTAAAATATGACATGCTTACGGCCTTAAAAAAGTATCTAACCTGTACGTTTTAACAATGTACCCATAATGATAGCCACATCAATATTACATATGAGAAGATCCTTTGAAATAAAAACCTTGTTATCCAAAGTACATTTACTAATTCAAACCAAGACTCAGGATTACAACGAGGCAACCAGGCCTTTGTCAGAAAAATTCAAACAGCATATATTCTTCAAACAGAAGGATTTATCCAAGTAACAACAAGTCCACTCTGTGTAAAAGAGGTTGACAAAGAGCAAGCTGTTGCTGTGCATTTATTATTTTATTTCTGTATACATTAGTGCATGTTATATGTGTGCTGTATAACTTTTACACATTTTAAATTAAGCAAGTTGCTGCTGTGCTTTTATCATTTTACTTCTGCATTTTTACTTGCTTTTATTTTTGCATTTTTATATAAATATTTAAATTAGACACATGACCATGTATGAAGTGTTCTGATTGGTAATGACACATTTTGAAATATTTGAAAGTAGTATATAAGGAAAGGAAAGGTGTGTTTGTTCTTGAAGGTCTGAGGAAGCTATCTAGCGAAAGCGCTTGCCGTTTTTATGTCACTCAAATAAATGAACTGTGAGTTGTGAATTTTACACAGAATGGACTTGTTACTTGGATAAATCCTTCTGTTTGAATTTTTCAGACAAAGGCCTGGTTGCTTCGTTGTGATCCTGAGTCTTGGTTTGATTTCCTTGCTGAATTTTATCAGCGAGGCATTTACCCAGTGGAGTATAGTCCATTTTGTTGTTTGCTACATTTATTAACTGTTACAATTTATTAAACAGATGCAATCTAATTTTGATTGGTACACTGGTGTTGCAAAAATTGTTTTTAGGTTCTATTTGCCCCATGCCTGGTGACCATCAAGCCTTCCCCTACTGAACACACACACACACACACACACACACACACACACACACACACACACACACACACACACACACACACACACACACACACACACACACCTACCTGCAATGAATACATTACCAAGAGGTGACTTATTGAGCCAAATACCTGCCCCCAAGGTTGCAGACTACATCAACATCCCTCTTCCAAGGTATCATACCACTCTATGGTCTGCTGCACAAAGTCCTCTTCCCAAGGATGGGCATGATCAACCTCCCTGCCACTCAATCAGCTGCCTGAATGAACTTGAAATCAGGTCACCTGGGCTACAGTCAGGGCAGTCTACCACTATACCAGTAAAGCTATCATGATGTCCCAAAAGTTTAAATTGATGTTTTTGAAAAAAGTCACTAGCAAAAGTTATTTTCCAAGCAAATCATTTTTCATTAAAATATGACAACCTGATCCACATTAGGATGGATAATAAAGTTCAAAGCTTTCAGATGTACAACCTTCTCAACATATATACATAAGCCTATTCAGTTTTAGAACATATCAAGTGGAGTCAGTCTTGTGTAAAAATCCTGAAACTGTCACTTTAATTCTCTTCTTAGAAATATAGTTTGAAAGGTCATCTTCCCCAGTGGACTGCCTGGTTAAATGACTTGTGTAAAGTAATACAGTAGGTAAATGAAGGCTGAAGGATTCAAACCCTGTGCCAGAGGAAGTGACTCCTTAATAGCTCAAAGTCTCGGTCCTGTTGTTTATATTCTGGCAGTCACTGCAATGAATCTCAAACACATAATAAGTTGGATGTGATCAGACATCACTAGAGTCTGTATTGTTAGAATGCAATGCATAGATCATAGTTAATGTGCTGCATGCTTACTGCTGAAGTGTTATGCATAGTCATTCTAAGGAGGTGCAATATTTGTCAGCATGGAAGGAGATAGTCAACAGATCATGCTGCTTTGCCAGGGATGGTCTGCACCTCTCCCCTCTCGGCTTTCAAATATTAGCTACAGCATTGTCTTCCCCATAGCGCCTTTTTAGGCAATGCCAAATAAAGTATTTCCAACATAGCAAATCAAAACCAAAACAATCTAAATGTATTACTGCTCAATGCTAGGAGTGTAAACAAAAAACTGCACTCCCTAGAAGCTCTCTTTACCCTAGAGAATGCGGACGTCTGTGCGATCACTGAGACACAGTTTAAAGGACAACAATGAGATTCTATTATTAGATGCTTAACCTCTCTGTCCTTTTTCTCCCAATTTATTGTCCTTGCTATGAATAAACAGCACAGCATTTAAAATATTTTAAATGGACTGTGTCTCTCTACTAGAACATTACACCTTACTGTACTGTGGCGGTTTCATTTTCAAAAAACTTTTATCCCGCCCTGGAAAAGTCCCCATTTCACTGATGTCATCATTGTTATGCACGGATTCTCTCATTTTATAACACTGGGTTGGACTTGAAAATGATCCAGGAGGATCAATAATCTACCTAGTTCACAAAAATAAATAAATCATTTTTCAAGACCACACTAGAGAATCTTTGGATTATGCCACGTTCATTCAAATGCAACAACTACAACATTTATCTATCGAAGACATTAATTAGTGATTTAAAACTTCAGTGATTAGCAAACTGTGAAGTTCATCCATAACTTAGTGAATAGAGGCAGAGTTAAGCACTTCTATACAGGAATACAAGCTCTCATGATAAACATTTGAAATGTTGGGACCAGCTTTAGTGAATTCTGAAACATGGAGAGTGAATGGTTGAAAGAACAGACTTACAAACCAAGTCTGAGATGCCATTTCCTGGGATATTCCCTTTTCTCCAAGGTACAGTGATCTCAGAATTTGTATATATGAGTTTGGGGGGGTTGCCCCCCCCCCCACTGCATGTAGGGTTCAGGGTGGTCTTGTTCCCCGTCAAAAAAAGAAGTTTAAAAAAGAAGCGTGATCTTCAAGATTTGCCCTTCTCCCGTAGTTTCAGACCTTATTCCCCCCTTGTTAGCGCTTCACATTTCAAGTGCCGACATGTCAATAGGAGGCCTGATAAACTTTACTTCTCTTATTCCTTTCAGAATTTGGTTAAGAAGTAAAAACTTTCTAAAAACAAACCAAGACCATTTTGCATATTTCTATTACAAGTGATTTGTGGCTGCCCCCCCCCCCCCCCCAAAAAAAAAAAAAAAACTCATCAAAAACAGACAGCATTTTGAAGGAAAAAAATCTAAATGCATTTTATAACACAAAAATGACATCTATTATATTTCAATATGCAAAAGAAATGTTCTAATGACTTTTGTGGGAGGAAAACCAAAAATAAAAAATTTACTCAAAAGTGAAAATCATTTTTAAAATGGCACTAACCACTTATATTTATCTTCCTATCTAAGTATGAATGCAGTGGCTGAAATATATGTACATATATTCAACAAGACTATGAAAATGGATACCCCATCCAGAAAAGCACTGCAAAACAAAATAATAAAGTTGTTTTAGATTATCATGTTAAACATGCCAGCACCTCACTGCACCAGCCATGTTACCTCTGCACAGAAAGCTGCACTCTAGATTTAACACAGTGAAACTAGGCATGCATAGACAAGTGAGGCAACATACAACTTTAAGTTATGAATAAAAAACTGAAAAGTTTTACAACACAGCAATAAACAAAATAAGAACTGGGTTAAACTATTAAAAAGACTGGAGATATAATGTGTCAGGATGACCAGGGGAATGAAGGACATGCAAATCATGTAATCACTGCACAATAACCCAGAGTCAGTTATTAGACAACCAAGTTCAACAGTGTCTTGACACTAACAACCACCTACAACCCGACCTTTGGTGGGCTAAATGAAAGCTGAAGATGGATCCCAAAATGAATATATGAGCAAGACCAGTCCAGGCAAATGTCTGACTAGTTTTGCATATCTCAAGGGTAACAGCACAGACCTTTGAACAAAGAGGGATGGAAGACTGACTTTATCCTACACCAGTGAGCAATAGGACACGGATACCTTAGCAACCCCAAAAGAAAACACCCCAAAGTTCTGAATCATGTTTGTACTCCAATCCCAGCTGTACTGAGAATTCGTGAACAAAGCAGATGAAGAAAAGAAGGAAAGAAAGAAACTTACCTAATGCAGTCGATGATAGCAACACACGTTACAATGTTAGAGAAAAATGAACATTACCTCCAGTCCTGACCTGTTACTGTAACAAAAACATTATCATTACTAACAAGTCGCCACTGGGATTCAGATTACTGGCTAAGGTTCTGGCCACCCCTATAGTGCCTTTTTTAGGCAAAGTTCAAAGGACAAAACCACCACCGTAACAGGTACAAGCATGCAAAATCTGAAGGTAATGCTACAAGTCTAAACCTCAAAATGCACTCTCTCGAGGCACTCCTAAAAATAGAGAACATCGACATCTGTGCAGTAACTGAGACCTGATTCAAGGCTCCAGAGAGCACCCCTGCAATACCAGGCTACAACTCTTAACACACGTTTCGGCCACCAAACCAGGACCGAAACACTAAAGGTGGAGGAGTGTCCATATTCACCAAGGATATTCACAACACCAGGCTAGTTGCCCAACACAATGCATGTGAAATTCTTCAGGTGCAACTAACTCTAGGTAAGACTGCAATCCAAACTGTAGCTTGCGACAGATCCTCCACCATGCCCCAAGATTCTAACTACATCTTTCTAAACATACTGGAAAATATTAAGATACAACCAAACACCCTAATCCTGCGTGATTTTAAATTACCCTGCAATTAACTGAGAAAACTACTCGTGTACCAACACCTTTGCCCAATGGTTCTTGGAATTCATAAATTCAACACCCTGGATCAACTAATCCTTAGTCCCACCAGGGGCTCCAATATCCTAGACCTGGTCATTATCAACATGGGAAATCGATGCTCCACACCTATGGTCACCCCCTCATTGGTCAGGTCTGACCATAAGCTAATCACCCTTGACATCCACATCCCACCCCCCAGTAAGGAAATCTTTGTAAAAAACTTCTCCAAAGCCAACTTCATGTTGCTCAAGTCAGAAGTGACAAACTTCATGACACCCATGTAGACGGGAACTGAAAGTTCAACTGCTGAATCCTACACTAAGGCACTGTAAGAGCACATCCATTTGTGCATGAATTGTGCCATCCCCAACAGAACCAAGACACTCTCTTCCAAAAAAAGGAAGCCAATCTGGTGGTCCCTTGCCATAAACAAACTTTACAACAAAAGGAAGAAACTGTTGCAGAAAAGAGGAAAATCCCAGGATGCAAAACAACTCCTTTACCAGTCTCAGTAAGAAGCGGAGGTCCCTCATAAAATCCTTCACAGCTAGTTATGAAAATAAAATTGCCAAAGATTCCAAAGACAACCACAAGGCATTCTATAGCTATGTCATGAATCTAAATGTCAATACTCAGATCTGCTCTGGGCTACAACAGAATGGCATTAAATATATTGATCCCAAGTATATTGCCAATATCCTGGCAGATCGATTCAGTGCAAACTTCACCCCCCCTCTCACCCCCTAAAAGACCCATCTCAAAACCGAAAGATTGCCAAATTCCAGTAAGAACAGCCACACAGGTAAAAAACGCACTCTCCAAAGCTAAGAACACAGCATCCATGGGACTAGACGACATCCCAGGCTGTGTACTACATGAACTACAAAGCTAAGAATACAGCATCCATGGGACTAGACAACATCCCAGGCTGTGTACTACATGAACTACAAAATGAACTGGCACCTCACCTAAGTGTCATGTTTAATCATAGCCTCACCTCAGGCTTCATGCCCACTGAGTGGCACACAGCTACAGTTATCCCACTCCAGAAGGGGGGATCCACTTTGGATCCCAGGAACTATCTCCCTATCAGTCTGACAAGCCTGATCTGCAAGGCCATATAATGTATTACCATAGAATGTATTATCATGGAACTTATAAACAAAGACATTGGCAACCTTCAAACACTGGACCCCATGCAGTTGGGTTCGTGAAGTGCCGATCTTTTTCTTGAATCTGAATGACTTCTTCAAATCAGTCTCCAGAGCCGTGGACAAGGGTAAGGTGATTCCTATCTGGACCTCGTCTAGGCCTTTGACACCATCCCCCACTCTGGAATCATAGATAAACTTACTAAGCTGGGCATTAATCCCTACATCATTCAATGGGTTGCCAACTGGCTTACTGACAGAACCCACACTGTAAAAGTAGCTGTCTCCATATCCAGCTCCAGACAAGTGGAGTACCTCAGGTTTCAGTCTTGTTTGGCATCTACTTCTCTGAAATACAGGCCAACACTAAGGCACTCTGGCTAACAAAGATCGCAGATGACTGCAAACTGGGAACCATTATTGAATCCCCAAATGATGTGGATATTCTACAAAAGGGCCTTACAGAAAGAGATGCTTGGTGCCAGAGCCATGGGCTCAAGCTCAATGCCAAGAAATACATAGTTATCTCCTTTGGGAAAAAGTATGTACCCATGAATTACCACATAGGTGGCAGTACACTAAACACCAAAAGTGTGATAAGAGACTTAGGAACACAGGTGGACAGTGGTCTCGCCTTCAATAACCACATCACCACAACAGTCAGGAAATCTTTCTATGTGGCACACCTAATCACTAAGGGCTTTTCATCCAGAAAAAAGGAGGCCATTCTCCCACTGTACTCATCCTTCATTAGACCTATTATAGAATACAATGCCCCGTTTGGTATGTACCTCTCAAGACATCTGCAACAACTGGTAAGGCCGCAGAAATAACTCACTAAAAGAATCACAGGCCTAAAGCAGATGCCCTTGTCGCATATCGTCTACTCAGAGGCGATCTCTGCTTAACACACAAGGCCATGTCAAACCCAGAGCTGTTGGACATGCTACACTTAAAGAAATCCCAATCTCTCAGAGATACATGCTCCAGGGATCTAACCTTGTCATCACAATGAAGAAAACATTGGAGGGATAGGTTCCTGACCCAGAGACTTCCCAGACTCTGGAATAGACTGCCTATACACGTCAAGCAGAGCGCACCTTTGGCCCTATTCAAAAAGAACCTTGATGATTGAATGAGAGACAGGAAATTCACCCCAGGGCCTCATGTCAGTCTCCCTTCTAGACAGAGGTCCAGGGAAGTAAATACTGTGGGAAGAAATATCCAGGGAATTGTTATGGCTAGGCTTGTATAAGCCCTAGGGCCGATAGCCGAACCTAAGTGAAAGATTTTAATAAGCAACCACAAAGTTGTGCTAAATATCCCAAATTTCCATACATGAATGGGCTCAATTTAAGTATACTGTTAAGACTGAATGACTATATAATTTTCAAGAAACTTTGTTTATAGAAAAAAGTAACTAAAGAAACTTTTAGATGTGATGTGTGTAATTATTGCATGAGGGCCCTGTGGTGTTTTTTAGTCATCTGATCTACATGTATGGTACCAATTAATATTTTAATTACATTAGAACAGCACTGGTTTATATTGCAGGACACTCTGGCTATAATCATACTTCTCAACCTGGAGACATCAAAAATCTGGACAAAGGTACAACTGGCCAAAGATCCGGTCAGTAATTATCATAAAATTTGAATACATTGTAATATAGCCCCACCCACTCCAATGGAATTGTGGATACCAAAATTCAAACAATTGAGAAAATGTTCCCCAATTTAACATTAGTTTTGAAAATACACTCTCTATATAGATACAGCACATACATCAAAGCAACCTGTGCAGTGAATGCAGCTAAAAACTACAAAAACTGATATAGATAGAACAATGGGCAAAGCCAAAAATAATGAGGAGGTAAAGCACCAAAAATAGGAACAAATTTTAAAATATTGCTCTTACAAACTTGCTAGAATAAAAAGGTCTTTAATTTCCATGCATTTTCTGAAGGATATGAAATCTGAAATTCAAATGCTTGTTATTATTTAGTGAATGAATTCAGTCCTCACTGATTTGTCACAAAAATCCAGAAAACTATAAATTTTATGAGGAACAGACCAAAAATATTAGGCAAAATTTTGGACAGTTGAGAGGTATGATCACAGCTGCTTTATTAAGGAATATGCACTGTTTCCTCAGCAAACTGGACCACAGCTCTCAAGAAACCAAAAACAAATCCAGAAATAATCAGGGACATTAGTACTATTAACTTGGCACCTTACAGCAAGAGGTTCTCCCGTTCGATTCTCGGCTGGAGCACCTTCTGTGTGGAGTTTGCATGTCATCCCCGTGGTCGAGTGATGCTAAAGAAATGCAGGTAGGTGCGAGCGTGAATGGGCATGCCTGCTTTGAAGGTTGGGCATCGGGCTGGCAACTCGGCACCGTAAAAATCCACTGCCAAACATGAGCGGATCGGAGTTCTGCTGTGGTGACTCCTAACCGGGAAAAGCTGAAAGACTTTTAGTACTATTAACTTGAGACATTAAAAGAAAAAGATACTATGAATTAATATACATCTTCTCAAGTCTAATATTCAAATTACAGTCATTATTTATAATATGTAATTCACACCTATTCTCCAAGGTCATCAGTTGTTAGGAGGGATTAAGATGGACAGAAGTAAGATCAGAGTTGAAATCAGGGACAGCTGAGCCATATGAAGTGGACTACCTTCTGAATTGCCTACAAAACTCAATCCAGCCAGACCAAAAATATGAGTAAAAAAGGCCCAAAAATAGGGACAGATTTGAAATATTTCTTTATAAACTTAAAAAGTTGCTAGAAAAATATGTGTTAGCATGCATTTTCTGAAGGATACAAAGTCTGAAAAATTCAAATAAAATGTCAATATTTAGTGACTTAAATTCCCAGTGATTTGGCAGAAAACCACTAATTTTATGATGAACAGACCAAAAATGTGAGGCAAAAATCTAGACAATTTAGAGGTATGAATGAATGACTATAATACACAGAGCACCTTTAATACAGTTAGTGTGCCTCTCTCCATGCTGGCAGTACCTAACTGTTCAACTATTTAAGGAGCAACAGTGTAAAAGCAGAGATATATCATACGTAGAAATGGGTGCAAAATACTAAAAGCATTAAATGTCCAAAACACAGTACAAAAAAGTGCAACACATGTTGCTTCTTTGCAAATGCAACAGATTGCTATAATCAGGACTTTCTTTAAAACCATTTAGAAAACAGTATTTTGCACACTGAATACATATAATTAAAACAAAATCAGAAGACCATGCTTAGTGCTTTAAGTAGCCTTTCCTTGATGGCTCTTGAAATGAACTTACCTGCCACGGGTGTTTCAATAACTCTGTTGCATCATCTTGCCTTCCCTGCTTGACAAGCATCAGCAGCTCCTGAATCAAACTGACTCATTCTGGTAAGGGGGAGGAGTTCCACACTTTCCAAACTTTTCTCACTGGATCTCAGCATGAAAGATGAGAAATTAATCCCCTGTCTCTCGATGTAGTCTTGTAGTCTTCCTACCAGACCTCAAGTTGTATTCCAGGCTTTCAGTCCCTGCAGAAGGATGGCATCCTTTGGTTTGTTTAGTGCCCATAGCTTAGCAAACCTAACTGGACTTTCAACTAGTTGTTCATGAGTGGCATGCAAACTTTTGGGGCAGAGTACTGCTAAATGCAAGGTGTTATGTCCCCACAGCCCAAACCTTCCCCCAACAAAACTACTGTCCCCTGCCATTGACTCATTTCCCACTGCACTCGCAAGCAATATATACATTTCTCTATGCAGCCATGATGCACAGTGTCCAATATTGTCAAATCCAGCTGCCAACATACTCGAGACAGAAGGACAATACGTCCAAGTAGGTTTCCTGTTGACAGTGACACTTGTCAAACAATATCACCCCAGATGGGACTCGAACCCACAATCTCTGACTTAGGAGGCCAATGTCTTATCCATTAGGCCATTGGGGTTAAGATTATATGACCCCAGATGGGACTCAAACCCACAATCTCTGCTTAGGAGGCCAATGTCTTATCCATTATTTATTTGTTTGTTTATTTTATTTATTTTACATTTGTTAACCAGGCCACTTCATTGGTCCAGTGGCCTAATGGATAAGGCATTGGCCTCCTAAGCTAGAGACTGTGGGTTCGAGTCCCATCTGGAGTGACATAATCTTAGTTAGGCCCCATTGGCCTAATAGATAAGGCAATGGCCTCCTAAGCCAGAGATTGTGGGTTCAAGTTCCATCTGGGGTGATTTATGTCAAACAATGCAACAAATGTTTACACCAATGGTATATGTACTAGTCCTATGGAGAGCCAGAAAAATTGAATCAGTGGTCACCAGCGCTTAACTTTTCATTTACCCTTCAACAATCTGATAAGATTGTCTGCATAAAGTCCAAACATCCCTAAGTGAGCAGTTTGCTACAGTTACACACTTGATTCGCTCCTCAAAAGTCCTTTTATCAGATGCACACACTTCCAGAACCAGAGGCAATGCTGCTAACAAATCAGGCAAACAGTGGTGATAATTTCCCATGATTAGGTAATCCATGAGCTCCGAATCCGTAAAGGGACACTAGCTACTCCATGAGTCCATAAAAGGGATATGATGGAGTTTTTAAGAAATGTTAGTCCCTGAAGTCAGAGTGGTGAAGTATACCTAACAAATGCAATGTCCTTCTAGTGTTGCTTTAGTGCTACAGGCAGGTTACTACGCAATATTAGAAAAAAATAACGTTGGTATTTATGTCATCTGACTGTTTTCATTCAAGTTGCCACTAAGGTTTATGCAAAGTGAGGTGACATGCATGATCCTACTAAATGGAGAGCAAAGAGGTTACCACTCCCAGACACTTAAAGAGGCGTGACATATGCATTGTATCACGCTACAGAATTAAAATAAAGTAACTGAAACTGATTGAGCAGCAGATCCAGCAACAGCAGACTGTGGAACAACCAAGCACGACACTCTGATGGGATTGCTGCAAGCAAACCACCAGATGTTATTTCTCTTACACGGGAAAATATACAGAGAAGGTTGTTAGCAACAAAAACCCAGAAAAGACTTGGTGGTAACCCGGTCTAAAAAGAATGCTAATCCAAACAGCAAGAGCAGCCCACCCATAGCACATACTGCATCTGACAGAGGACCTCCCTTCTTGATATAGCCAGAGCGTTACACACTATTAAGTAGTTATAAAAAAAAGGAAATGTCATTTGCATGTTTTCTGCCGGTTAATACTATTAAAAAACATACACAACTGTTAAATCGGGATTTAAAGGGGCCACAAAGGAATTTGTGGCACCGTATTAGTTTGAGCCTGAATGCGGTAAATACCAAGGAATTTGGTACAGTTGAGAGGTACAGCTATGATACAGTTTGGCAAAGTTAAAGAAAGTTACTCCAATGAATGTATATATGAGCATATATAAGGAATACAAAATTCAAACAATGCTCTGTGCAGGCAAACTATGGCATGCCAAATATACAATACATTTTTATTCTCTGCAACAGCCTTTTATAACCTGGGCCCAATGGTGGTGACTATGACACCGATTTAAAGTATAGTAAACTAAAGTAGCAGCTTACTGTTGGATAAAGGGTCTCTGGTTTAAATACGTACATTAGTTTGCGGAGGGCCTTAAAAGGAAGATAATGAACAGGAATTACAACAGTTTTCCATACAAATACAGAGGAAGCTGGTATACATTTGCATACTGAAATAATTAATATCATATTTGCGCATTTTTAAATGTGTAGTAAATGACATAGGATTTTAAATGCTATGATGACAAGTCATTTTTAAAAATGCGTACAAGTTCAAGTTTTTAAGGAGTGATACCTATGGTTGGTTTAATTATAATGTAGGACTTCTTATTCTGCATGTATGTACACAGTTTACACACAAACACATACACAAGATGGAGAGATAACAATGGTGACACACAGATATATAGATTGGAAATTAAGGCTACACAAAACGCTAATGAAACTACTTCTGCATACTGCAGAAACCTGGACAGTGAAGGCGCAGCAGCTGAGGACACAGAAGTGATGGAGATGGAGGTGCCTGAGATGGGTGATAAGATGCAGACGGTGGGAAAGAATGAAGAAACGACAATATCAGAGCAGAAGTCGAAGTAACTTCGATTACAGAGAATGCCAAAGTGAACAGATTATGGTGATTCACACACACACACACACACACACACACACACACACACACACACACACACACACACACACACACACACACACACAAAATGTTGTTACAGACATAGATGTATAGACTGGAAATGAAGGGTGCACATAACAGTAATGAAACCACTATTTCTGCATACTGCAGACACCTGGGCAGTGAAGGCAGAGCAGCTGAGGACACAGAGGTCAAGGAGATGGAGGTGCCTGAGATGGGTGATAAGATGCAACCTGTGCGAAAGAATGAAGAAATGACAATATCAGAGCAGAAGTCGAAGTATCTCCAAGTGCAGAGAATGCCAAAGTGAACAGATTATGGTGGTTCACGTGCAGAAGATAAGTTGGTGAAGATGATTTGGGAGAAACAGGAACAAGGCAAGAATAAACAAGAGCATCCAGTAAAGAGACAGATGGACTGCATGAGACAAGATCTGGGACAGTTAGGTATGACTGTCGGAGACGTCAGGACAGTCACTGAACTGAGACAGCGACAGCTGACACAACAGCATGACCCCATGACCCCACCTACAGAATCAGAATAAGGGGGTTAATGATGACAATATACAATTATATCATGCAAGTCTGACTGCAAACAGGAGCATCAAATCACTGAAAAAAGCAATTGCACAATACAGTCAACCACAAATAACTGAAACTCAGATCACAGACTCAAACATAACATTACAGTCCTCAACATTACTAAACTACAGGTGCAGTACACTGAACTGAGACAGTGACAGCTGACACAACACCATGACCCCATGACCCCACCTACAGAATCAGAATAAGGGGGTTAATGATGACGATATACAATTATATCATGAAAGTCTGACTGCAAACAGGAGCAACCTTCACATCACTGAAAAAAGCAACTGCACAATACAGTCAACCACAAATAACTGAATCTCAGATCACAGACCCAAACATAACATTACAGTCCTCAACATTACTAAACTGCAGGTGCAGTACACTGAACTTAGACAGCGACAGCTGACACAACACCATGACCCCATGACCCCACCTACAGAATCAGAATAAGGGGGTTAATGATGACGATATACAATTATATCATGAAAGTCTGACTGCAAACAGGAGCAACCTTCACATCACTGAAAAAATCAACTGCACAATACAGTCAACCACAAATAACTGAACCTCAGATCACAGACTCAAACATAATCCTCAACATTACTAAACTACAGGTGCAGTACACTCTGTTCAATATTCTCTTTGTCAACAGATTTTACTGATATCACAACAGATTTTACTGATATCACAACTCATTAAAAGTGCTCCATCAAGTGTACAAGCTAATGAAAGGAGGAAAACTGATTTTTTTCTATAGGGGACACCCTTGTGATTATGGTAAATCAGATTTTCTGTTAATGCAGAAACTTTCAGATATATAAAAAAGTCTTGACATTACCAGTGTGTGTGTGTGTGTGTGTGTGTAGGTTAGGGCTAGAAGGGGACCTATTTAGTGTGTTCTGCTGTGTGTGAAGTGTCTTGTTTACTGGCATTATTAGAGAAAGGATTTTTTTGTAAGGTACTATACAGAGTGAGTTGGGGAATAGTGCTTATGTTATTACATAGTTTGGTGGTGCAGGAAGGGGTCATCACCTCACCTGCTCATCCTAATATGTCCTAACCCTAAATTCTGACCATACTCTTAATCCCAGCCATACCCAATATCTTATGAAAAGCCCTTTACCTAACAATACTACTAATTAGACAATGCGTTATTTTTTCTTTTTTTTTTTTTGACAGATCGCATAAGTATGCAGTTTTCCTTTTGTGACTGGTGCAGTTTTGATTTTATGTTTTCTGTAAGGATAGTTTTAATATGCTGCTATTAATTGCATGCATCTCTAAGTTTGTTTTGTGCATGTCAATAAATTATCATACACTCAAGAAAAGCACATAAAAAGACCCATCATCATTTTTTTGCATGAAGGTTATCTACCCTGCACCCTATGTGAAGGGGAAGCCCCCCTGCACCCCCTCAACTCACATATGCCAACCCCATGATTGTGCAAACACCTAATAGAATGGAGTGAGTGCTGTGCACACTGAGAAGCCACACTGGAAGTGATTACATTTCCAACAGAGAAACCAAGCAACTATCAGATGTAAACCACCACTATCAAACCTGAACTAACCCACACATGCAACGAATCTTCTCCTACACATAGACATACACACAGACATACTACGCTTGCTCAATCTATTCGCAAACATTCCAAATGACTGTGTGAAGATGATACTATTAATGAGTCACTTATTCCTGCACCAAGAAACACTATTCAGTCTAATGAGTAGTGGATCAAACCCACTACACCCATATATAAAGTGACTTTTAACTAAGGACCACCCTGATGAAGACTGCACTACACCCATATATAGTGACTTTTAACTAAGGACCACTCTGATGAAGACTGCACTACGTCCATATATAAAGTGACTTTTAACTAAGGACCACCCTGATGAAGACTGCACTACACCCATATATAAAGTGATTTTTAACTAAGGACCACCCGGATGAAGACTGCACTACACCCATATATAAAGTGACTTAACTAAGGACCACCCTAATGAAGACTGCACTACGTCCATATATAAAGTGACTTTTAACTAAGGACCACCCTGATGAAGACTGCACTACACCCATATATAAAGTGACTTTTAACTAAGGACCACCCTGCTAAAGACTGCACTACACCCATATATATAGTGACTTATAACTAAGGACCACCCTGATGAAGACTGCACTACGCCCATATATAAAGTGACTTTTAACTAAGGACCACTCTGATGAAGATTGCACTACTCAGATATATAAAAATACTTTTAACCAAGGAGCACCCTGATGAAGACTGCATTATACCCATATATAAAGTTACGTTTAACTAAGGACCACCATGATGAAGACTGCACTACACCCATATATAAAGTGACTTAACTAAGGGCCACTCTGATGAAGACTGCACTATGTGCATATATAAAGTGACTTTTAACTAAGGACCACCCTGATGAAGACTGCACTACGTCCATATATAACGTGACTTTTAACTAAGGACCACCCTGATGAAGACTGCACTACGTCCATATATAAAATGACTTAACTAAGGACCACCCTGATGAAGACTGCACTACACCCATATATAAAGTGACTTTTAACTAAGGACCACCCTGCTAAAGACTGCACTACATCCATATATATAGTGACTTATAACTAAGGACCACCCTGATGAAGACTGCTCTATGCCCATATATAAAGTAACTTTTAACTAAGAACCACCCCGATGAAGAATGCACTACACCCATATATAAAGTAACTTTTAACTAAGGACCACTCTGATGAAGACTGCACTACATCCATATATAAAGTTACTTTTAACTAAGGACCACCCTGATGAAAACTGCATTACACCCATATATAAAGTGACTTTTAACTAAGGACTACTCTGATGAAGACTGCACTACATCCATATATAAAGTTACTTTTAACTAAGGACCACCCAGAAGAAAACTGCATTACACCCATATATAAAAAGTGACTTTTAACTAAGGACTACATCCATATATAAAGTTACTTTTAACTAAGGACCACCCTGATGAAAACTGCATCACACCCATATATAAAGTGACTTTTAACTAAGGACTACTCTGATGAAGACTACACTACACCCATATATAAAGTTATGTTTAACTAAGGACCACCCTGATGAAAACTGCATTACACCCATATATAAAGTTACTTTTAACTAAGGACCACCCCGATGAAGAATGCACTACACCCATATATAAAGTTACTTTTAACTAAGGGCCACTCTGATGAAGACTGCACTACACCCACATATAAAGTTACTTTTAACTAAGGACCATGCTTATGAAGACTGCTATAAAATTAGACACCCAAGTGCTCAGTTGTTTATTAAAAGTATCGGATTTGCTATCCAATTATTTTTTTTATCAATGGCTCATGGTTAACATACACACTGTCTGCTTTTTTTAACCTGAACATCTGATAAGAACACTTTCACAGGATTAATTTATAAACGTATGAAGTACATGTACAGCTAGAAAAAACTTCCAAGTGCTACTGAAATTACTAATGAAAGGAAACAGGAAAATGGAGCATTAATAAACAAACACAAACATAAATCAAGCTGGGTCACTGACAGCTCAGATAGAAACTTGTTTGTTGCTCCAAAAGGCTGCAGACAACATGGCTTCCCATCAACACCATATACAATTCTGGCATCTTCCATTAAACTATTTCTATCTGATCTCCATCCTATGAATGAAGAGATGCCTGAAATTTCACAGTGAGCTCCAGACAGGATCTAGCAAACATCTGCACAAAAAAAGAGGAAATAGCAGATTTCTAGCACTTATGGCCATTTCTATAAATCCACTGTACCCCTTCTTTTCTTGCTGTCCTCAGACACTGCATGCTTAGCTTTTCATTAATTTTAGATCTAAGCCCCCTCATAACTAGCACAGTACACAATGTCAGTAACTTAAGGGAATGGATGATTTAATTATTATACCATGATCTCTAAAAAAACGGCACGCTGATTGGCCAGCGTGTTCGTTTGTAATCGTTATACTAATGGAAAAAAGGTCGTCCGCGCCTTTTTTTTTTCCATTAGTAACTTCTTTTTTTAAATGGTCACAATGTTAAATGGGTTTTTAATATATGAAAAGCTTTAAAATAAAAATAAGCAACGGAGATCTCTGCTATTTTTTTTAATGTTCATAGCATAACAGCTAGATGTAGTGCTTTAAGAAGTCCGAGAAAAGAAGATCTCCGTTGCTTCGCTTAGAGATTTTAATTAATTAATGGTTTTTAAGTTTAAAAACTTGTTGTAAAATAAGCTTAGTTTAAAACTCCTGTATAACTGTGTCCTAACATTTAACAAAGCGAGACATAGCGATACACTCAAAAGATTTTTGCTCCTTGTTCCTCTTTTTTGCCGCAGCCGCCCTTATGTATCGCGGCGCCGCCGCAGTAGTACATCACTGCCGCAGGCCCCGCGGACAGTAAACAAAGGGCAGTAAACAGAAATGCCATTATCAGTTATTTTAAGAAAAGTAACAGTTTAATTTCTTTAATTAATGGTTAGAGTATTTTATTGTCTTACGCCCACAATACTGTGCTATGGACGGTTGTAAGATGACACCGGGCTTCCTCCGACCACCATAATATTCTGCTCATATGAATTTCATTCGGTATTCTAAATTTATTGTTTAATGTACTTGTTTATTTACCATACTTGACACTATCTTATCTGGGCTCAGACTTTACAATGTTGTTCCTTTGTGAATACACCTGTTGGGTGCTGTTCTAACAGGGTCATTAACAATTACCTGTGTCACACCATTTCATTCAAAGGACTGTCATACTTATACAATGGGCACAGTCTGCTGGTCCATGTTATGACTGAAAAGAGTCCTCTACCTGCTGGATTTAGAGACAGAATGGCATTTTGATATACGATTGCACAAGGCTCCATTCTTCCCTTGTTAATGCTACTACTTTCTATCTGTAGTCACCACCCCCTCTCTTTCTTCCCTTATGCCGTCATTACACTGCATTTTGCACACTAAATTTAAAGTATATCACTCACATTCTAAAGAAAAGGTAAGTAATAAACCTTTGGAGTTGGACATGATCTCCTTACCATACCATACAGAATACCAAATTATGCAGTTTTGGTGCAGAATGCGTGTTGTATTCCATTTTTATTTTGTTGATAAGATGACCTCCTGCATTTTTGAAAGAGCTGAAGTTTCCTACCATGACATTATGAAAGACTATACCCACATAGCGCTCAAATAATCAGGGACATATTATAACAGGTTATTTCTTCCCACAATATTCACTTCTCTGGACCTCTGTCTAGCAGGGCGGCTGACATGGTCCGCGGGGTGAATTTCCCATCTCCCAAACAATCATCAAGGTTCCTTTTGAGGAGGGCCAAGGAGGCGCTCTGCTTGACATGTATGGGCAGTCTATTCCAGGGTATGGGGAGTCTCGGGGTCAGGAACCTATCCCTCCAGCATGTTTTAGTCATTGTGATGACAAGGTTTAGATTTCTGGAGTGTGTGGCTCTGAGGGATTGGGATTTCTTTAAGTGGAGCATGTCCAACAGCTCACGGTTTAACATGGCCTTGTACGTTAAGCAGAGATCACCTCTGAGTAGACAATATGTCACAGAGTATAGCTGGAGATTTTTTTTTAGACGGTCAGCATATGGCATCTGCTTTAGGCCTGTGATTCTTTTAGTGAGGTATTTCTGTGGCCTTTCCAGCTGTTGCAGATGTCTTGTGAGGTACATACCAAACAGTGCATTATACTCTATAATGGATCAAATGAGGGAGGAGTACAGTGGGACAATAACCTCCTTTTTTCTGGAAGAAAAGCCCTTAGTGATGAGGTGTGCCACACAGATGGATTTTCTGACTGTTGTGGCGATGTGGTTATCGAAAGTGAGACCACCGTCCACCTGTGTCCCTTAGTGTCTCATCACACTTTCGATATTTAGTGTACTACCACCTATGTGGTAATTAATGGTTCATAGGTTCATACTAGGCTATCTGCCCTAGGGCATTTATAAGCCAAGCCAGAGTGTGTTTGGCTTTCGCCACCCATTTTAAATTAATTTTGCTATGCCCTTTTTCGAGGTTAGTATACTGTGCCTCTGTCTAACAGTGACACAGAAGTGATACCCGGGGTAAACCTACGATCTCCCATCCACTCATCAAGATTCCTCTTGAAGAGAGTCAATGAGGGACACTGCCTAACCTGGACTGGGATTTTATTCCAGAGTGAAGGGAGCCTCTGGGTTATGAATCTGTCCCTCCAGCATGCCCTATTTATTTCAGTGCTGAGGTTCAAGTCTCGCGAGCGCGTAGCTGAATGGGATTTGGATTTTCTGAGGTGCAGCATGTCCATTAATTCCGGGTTGGACATGGCTTTATACGTCAGGCACAGATCGCCTCTGAGCAGGCAGTATGCCACTGAGTAGAGCTGGAGTTTCTTTAACCGGGCAGCATATGGCATCTGTTTGAGCCCTTTGATCCTCTTGGTGAGGTACTTTTGGGATCTTTCCAGTTGATGCAGGTGTCTGGTAAGGTACATCCCAAAAGGGGCATTGTACTCAATTATGGGCCTGATGAGTAAAGAGGCACGATGACCTCCCCTGATCTAGATGTGAATCCCTTCATGATTAGGTGGGCTATATAAAATGTTTTTCTAACCACTTTGGCCACGTGGTTGTCAAATGAGAGATTGCTATCAACTTGGGTCCCCAGGTCCCTAATTACTTCTTCTGTACTTAATGGATTACCACCTATGTGGTAATTTGTGGGCACTTTGTTTTTGCCAAAGGGGATGACTATACACTTTTTGGCATTTAGCTTGAGGCCATGGTTCTGGCACCAGTAGTCTGTTTCAATGAGGCCCTTTTGGAGGATGCTTGTGTTGGCTGGAGAGTCAATTATGGCGCCCAGTTTGCAGTCATCTGCGAACTTGGTCAGCCACAGTCCTTCCGTGTTGACCTGTACCTCCGAGAAATATATACCGAACAAGAGAGGTTCCAGGACTGAGCCTTGTGGGATGCTACTTGTAACTTGTTTGGAGTCTGACATGGCTCCAGCAATTCTAACCATGTGGGTTCTGTCCTTGAGCCAGTTTGCAACCCATCTAACGACATAGGGGTTTATATTTAAGCTGGTGAGTTATCTATAATGCCCGAGTGGGGTATTGTATCGAAGGCTTTTGCGAGGTCCAGGTGGGCTGTGTGGACCACCTTCCCCTCGTCAATGGCCTTGGTGACTGTTTCAAAGAAATCGACCAGGTTTAAGAGGCAGGATCTGCCCTTAATAAAGCTGAACTGTGTAGGATCCGGTGCCTGTAGGTCCCCAATATCTTTATTTATGAGGTCTATGATGATCCTTTCCATAGCTTTGCAGACCAAGCTAGTCAGGCTTATGGGGTGATAGTTTCCAGGATCCGTTGAGGCACCACCTTTGTGGAGAGGGACCACTGTTGCTGTACGCCACTCTTTGGGTACATATCCTGTAGTAAGGCTGAGATTGAACAGTAGTTTTATGTTTGGGTTTAGCTCTTCTTGGAGTTCATGTAGGACGCAGCCCAGGACACCGTCTGGTCCCATTGATGCTGTGTTTTTTGCTTTGGAGAGGGCGGCTCTTATCTGAGCATCTGAGATGTCAGGGGGGCAGCACTCTGCTGGGATAGATATTTGCCCTTTTGGTGGGGAGGGGGTTTGCGCTGAACCTGTCAGCTAGGATGTTGGCAATGTCTGTGGATTCGGTGTATTTTTTGTCATTTTGGACTAATTCTGAGCATATCTAAGAATTCCCACCCAAGTTCCTAACATAACTAAAGAAAGCCTTGTGATTATCCTTAGTGTCCTGTGCAATTTTTCTCTCGAAGATGGCCTTAGACGATTTTATGAGTGCCCGTAGTTTTTTGCTAATACTGATCAGAGATGCCTTCCCTTTTTGGGATTTTGCTCTATCATGTAGTAGCTTCCTCCTTCTATTGTACAGTTTGTTTATGGCTGGGGTCCACCAGACAGAACGTCTGCCTTTGGAGGATTGGGTCTTGGTTTTATTTGGGATTGCATGATCCATGCATTCCTGAAGGTGTTCATAGAATGCATTTATAAAGGATTCTGCGGTCTGGGCCGTATTTTCCACAGGCCCGGGGGCTTTGAAGGATTCCACCTCGGTTTTGAGGAGTGTGAAATTTGCTTTAGAGAAGTTTTTCACTGTGGTTTTCTGGGCAGGGAGTGGGGTCAGGATGTGAATATCCAGTGAGATTAGTTTATGGTCTGATCTTACCAGTGAGGAATACACTTCTGGTCTGGAGCATAGAGTCCCCATGTTGGTGATGATCAGGTCCAGTATGTTTCCCCTCTTGTGGGAGTGGTAACAAGTTGTTCCATAGCATTTGAGTTTATAAATTCTAGGAACCTTTGGGCTAGGGTGTTGAAGCTAGAGTAATGCTCCCAGTCTATGTTTGGGTAGTTGAAGTCGCCCAATATAATGGTGTTTGGAGAGACCTTCATATTTTCCAGTGTTCTCAGGAAGGCCGAGTGGGGTTCCTGGGTTTGGGAGGGTGGTCTGTAGCAGGCTATAAACTGGAAGGCAGTTTTACCCACTGTTAGTTGCACATGGATAGTCTCTGATGCTTCGTGCTGTGCCACCAACCTGGAGGTGTGGGTATCTTTGACGAATATTGATACTCCCCCTCCTTTTGTGGTTCGGTCCAAGTTTTCGGGCCGAAAAGCATGGTATGAGGTATAACCTGGTAGTGCTGGGGTGCTCTCGGGAGCCTTGAACCAGGTTTCTGTTACTTCACAGATATCGATGTTCTCCATGCTAAGGACAGTTTCGAGTGTGTGCATCTTGAGGTTTAGACTTCTGGCGTTGAGTAGCATTACTCTTAGTTTCTTATCCCTTGTGATACCTATGGAGGTGGGTTTGTCTTTTGAGCCTTGCCTAAAAAAAGGCACTATGGGGGTAGCAAGAGCCTTTGCCAATATCCAAAAGCCCAGTGGTGACAGGTGCAAGCCGTCCCTAGCAAAGCATCGTGGTTTGTCGAGCATGTCATCCCAGGCTGACAGGCACTGGATCCCCTTTGAATGACACCAATACTTAAGCCAATGGTTGAAACTGATCATCTTGTCTTCATATTGTGGTATCATTCTTGGTGAGGGTAAGATGCTACTCAAGGTCAGGGTCATACCGGCCTGGGCTACATGCTCAGAGAGCTCCTCTATGTCTCTTTTCATGTAGTCCAGGGAGGTATGTCTCAGATCATTCACACCAGCATCGACAATGACTGAGTCATATTTGTACTTGCCTTGGAGTGACCTGAGTGCTTGTGTTATGTGGCGGATCCTATCACCCGACAGGCAGCTCACAGTGACCTTCTTCTTGTTCAGCCTGGTGAGCGGGACGTCAGTGTGCCTGAAGATAGAGTCACCTATTACAAGTGTATCAGGTGTGTTGTTTAGCCTTAATAGTTGTGACTGTTCGGCACACTGGCTTTGTGAGCTATGTGTTGCATGTGTTTTGTTTTGGGGTAGCGGTTGCTTGGGTGTCTGCTTTGGAGGTCTCTGCTGCTTAGGCAGATTTTTATTTAGAGCATCCGAGTATGTTTTTGTGTGTTTATGTGTTTGGTTTGCTGTCGTGGTAGGTCTATGTGAGACTGGAATTGTAGTGAGTGTGGTTTCCTTCTCCTCCTGACTGGTTATGCCAGTACTGAGTTGAGAGAGCTTAGCCTCCAGTTTGGCTATATGGTTGCATCTCTCACATGTGTTGGAATTTGTTGGGAGGAGGAGAGGGTTGTCTGTGTACATGAGGCAGTTGTAACATTGCCTCAAGATTCCCAGATTCACCAGCTGGACCGGAGAGGAGACTGACAACTGACCTTTGGACATGCTAGAATAGTATTGGGAATTCCTTTATAATTGAAAAAAGGGCCAATGGGGAACAAGGTACTCAAGGGGAAGTTTGTGAGGGTGTAGTGCTTTTAATATTTTAGTGCTGACTTAGTGAGCAAGTGTCAGGTAACTTAAATGCAATGTGTTACAGGTAACTTAAATGCAAAAACGACAAACAGTAACTTTCTTTCAAGTGAAACAAGGAAATAAGTACAGTAAGCAATGCAGATATCACTAGGGATCCACAGAAGCGCTGAAAAGTCGCGTTTTAGGTGGAATTAGCGTTTCAGGGAAATAACAAGCATACAAACAAAGCTAGATTCCGCAGGCCTGGATCTAGTCTATGCTACAGGAAACAAGGTGTACCAATTTCAGTAAGAAACAGTTCAAATATGCAGGCACTATAAGCCTTTAACCAGAAAATCCCAGATCAAAAGGGCAGAGTCCAGCCTCTCCTCCCACAAGAGTGCAGACCACGAACCTTCTTAATGTAAAATAACTGGCCTGAAGCCCAAGTGCTTAAACCAGAACTAATACACTTTTAGAATAACAGACACTGAGCCCTCAATCAGCAGTTCCCAACTTAGAAGGATAAGCTACCTGTCCTGCCACCACATTGCAGGCCACAAACCTTCCTAATGTAAAACAACTGGTCTGAAGCCCAAGTGCTTAATCCAAAAGACTTAGAATGATAGCTACACTTAATCAAGCTACTACCAAGCAGTAATAAATACAATTGAATACTTTAAAGAATGCCTGGATTAGTGCTCAAGTTATACAAACAAAGCTAGATTCAGCAGGCCTGGATCTAGTCTATGCTACAGCAAACAAGGTGTACCAATTTCAGTAAGAAACAGTTCAAATATGCAGGCACTATAAGCCTTTAACCAGAAATTCTCAGCTCAGAAGGGCAGAATCCAGCCTCTCCTCCCACAAGAGTGCAGACCACGAACCCTCTTAATGTAAAATAACTGGCCTGAAGCCCAAGTGCTTAAACCAGAATTAATACACTTTTAGAATAACCGACACTGAGCCCGCAATCAGCAGTTCCCAACTTAGAAGGATGTAAGCTATCTGTTCTGGTCTGAAGCCCAAGTGCTTAAACTAAAAGGCTTAGAATGAGTTACACCAAGCAGTAATAAATACAATTTAGTACTTTTAAGATGACACAAAAGCAAAATAAAGTAGGAAGAAATACAAATACAGTAAAAGCAGATAAAAGTTTTTTTTTTTTTTTTTTTTTTAGGTGGAAAGAGAGAAAGGAAAGAGAGAAAGGAGTAGCAGAAACTAAGCTGATTGGCCTTCTCAAATGTTCTCCCTGTACTGGGTAGAATGAGGTAATGACACTAGACTGGGAGGAGGGTCCCAGATCAAATTTACACTAGGGGCAGGCAACTGCAAAGCCACCAACTACTAAAACACTATACCAACAGGGAGGGAGAGTGGGAAACAAATTGCAGTAATGTTTCTCACAGCTGAAAAGCAGCAGTGAGCCTTTAAATGAAAGTTTTAAACAGCTAAAGGAGCCTCTAGAAAAAAGAGTTTAACTGCAACAAGTTATCAGAAACAAACAAATGTTTTTTTTTCCAAAGGGGATAACTATACATTTCTTGGCATTAAGCTTGAGCCCATGGCTCTGGCACCAGGCATCTGTTTCTGTAAGGCCCTTTTGTAGAATATCCACATCATTTGGGGATTCAATAATGGCTCCCAGTTTGCTAGCCACAGTCCCTTAGTGTTGGCCTGTACTTCAGAGAAGTAGATGCCAAACAAGAGTGGTCCCAGGACTGAACCCTGAGGTACTCCAGTTGTCACTTGTCTGGAGCTGGATTTAGAGTTAGCTACTTTTACAGTCTGGGTTCTGTCAGTAAGCCAGTTGGCAACTGTTCTGGTCAGATTACTAAATTCTGTGGTTAATACAGTATTAGAGATGACACAAGAGACCAAGGCTCAAACTTTAGCAATTTTATTTTTAGCTTTTAACAATTAAGGTTTGTGACAAAAAGCAATTGACTAGTCAACATGCAAAAAAAACCTATCACATTAATATGCAAAACCTAACCTATAACCTATCACATTAACAATTATAAAAACTGTTAAATCATGTACTTACAAGCATATGCAAAAAGAGAATCATCTTTGCCACTGATAGGGGGACTCCAAAACTATTCAGTACAGCTATCTGTTCAGTCAAGACAGGGCCGACACTGGCAGGCAATGCTGTATGCTCAGTTCAGGCTCTTGCTTCAATCAGATCCGGATGATGATGAGTTCCAATCTATTGCCAACCTCTGAGCCTTTTATAGGTTTGAGCATGCCATAGGGTCAATAGGTTCAGCTGATGACACCTAAGCTATTAGTTTAATCATTCAGCTGATGACACCTAGGCCCATAGTTTAATCATTCAGCTGATGACATTTAGATCACCAGTTTATTCATGAGCTAATGAACTGTTTTTTAAAACATTACAAATCATTTCCTGAGTTGTCAACAAGCCCCGTAATGTCTAGTTTTATGTCTAGTTTTATACATTACTTCCTCCTTTCAGAAGGCCGTTTGCCCACAAACCTGTGATATAGTTCCTCTTTGAAATCCCCCTCTGTCTGGTAAACAACTTTTAAACTGGCAAACAACTCCAAAGGTTAACTAAAGTTCAGTTATACCAGCATCAGTGTGCAAGGCTTGCCTTTGAAGCATAATTCTTTTAGGTTTCATGTATGTATATAACATCAAGCAGCATATCATGTATTTATTCAATTAACAGCATATCAATCTAACATCAAGCACACCTACAAACACACAGCAGTTCAATGGCTTAGGGCATCAAAGATCAGGTAAACTGTGTGGATCCGTCACAGCAACCCATCGAGTGACGTAGGGATTTATGCCCAGCTGATTCCAGAGTGGGGGATGGTGTTGAAGGCCTTGGCGAGGTCCAGATAGGCTGTGTGGACCACCTTACCCTCATCCACAGCTCTGGAGACTGATTCGAAGAAGTCAATCAGGTTCAGGAGACAAGATCGGCCCTTCACAAACCCAAAGTGGGTGGGGTCCAGTGTTTGAAGGTTGCCAATGTCTTTGTTTCTAAGTTCCATGATAATGCGTTCCATGCCCTTGTAGATCAGGCTCGTCAAACTGATGGGACAGTGGCTCCCACGATTCAAGGTGGATCCCCCCTTGTGGAGTGAGATAACTGTAGCTGTGCGCCACTCAGTGGGCACGAAGCCTGAGGTGAGGCTATGATTAAACATGACACTTGAGGTGCCAGTTCATTTTGTAGTTCATGTAGTACACAGCCTGGGATGTCATCTGGTCCCATGGATGCTGTATTCCTAGCTTTGGAGAGTGCGGTTTCTACCTGTGTGGCCATGATTACTGGAATTTGGCAATCTTTTGGTATTGAGATGGGCCCTTTAGGGGGTAAGTGGGGGGTGAAGTGGTCACTAAATCGATCTGCCAGGATATTGGCAATATCCTTGGGATCAGTATGTTTAATGCCATTCTGTTGAAGTTCAGAGCAAATCTGAGCATTGCCATTTAGATTTTTGACATAACTATAGAATGCCTTGTGGTTGCCTTTGGAATCTTTGGCAATTTTATTTTCGTAACTAGCTTTTGAGGATTTTATGAGGGATCTCAGCTTCTTAATGAGGCTGGTGAGGGAGTTTTTTGCATCCTGGGATTTTCCTCTTTTCTGCAACATTTCTTCCTTCTGTTGTATAGTTTGCTTATAGCAGGAGACCACCAGATTGGCTTCCTTTTTTGGAGGAGAGCATCCTGGTTCTACTTGGGATGGCACGATTCATGCATGAGTGGATGTGCTCGTACAGTGCCTTAGTGTAGGATTCTGCAGTCGAACTTTCAGATCCCATCTGCATGGGTGTCATGAAGTTTGTCACTTCTGACTTCAGAAGCATGAAGTTGACTTTGGAGAAGTTTTTTAAGGAGGTTACCTTAATGGGGGATGGGGGTAGAATGTGGAGGTCAAGAGTGATTTGCTATGAAAGGGTGACCACTGGTGTGGAGCATCTATCTCCCATGTTGGTAATGACCAGGTCTAGGATACTGCAGCCTCTGGTGGGACAATGGATTAGTTGATCCAGGGCATTGGAATTTATGAATTCCAAGAACCACTGGGAAAAGGAGTTGGTACCCGAGTATTTTTCCCAGTTAATGGCAGGATAGTTGAAATCACCCAGTATTAGGGTGTTTGGCTGTATCTTAATATTTAACAGTTTGTTTAGAAAGGTTTAGTGAGAATCTTGGGGCATGGTGGGGGATCTGTAGCAAGCTACAATTTGGATTTCAGTCTTACCTAGTGTTAGCTGCACCTGGAGAATTTCAGATGCATTTTGTAGGGCAACTAGCCTGGAGGTTGTACATATCCTTGGTGAATATGGACACTCCTCCACCTTTAGTGGTTCGGTCTTGGTTTTGTGGCCGAAAAGTGTGGTAAGAGTTGTAGCCTGGTATTGCAGGGGTGCTCTCTGGAGCCTTGAACCAAGTCTCAGTTACTGCACAGATATCGATGTTCAGGGACATTTGTAAACTATTAATACTATTAACTTGAGCCATTGGCAGAATAAAAGACTGTTAATTACTATACATTTTGTGAAATAAAAAAATCTATAACTCCTACTTACTGGCATTATTTATCGAGTATAATTCACCACCTTTCCTCCAAGAGTCAGAGGTGTTAGAAGGGATTAAGAGGGAAAGAGCTAAATTTTGGAGTCTAAATTAGGGACATCCCTGGAAGTCAGGGACAGTTGAGAGGTATATGTACCCATGATGCTTCAGCACCTCATGGATAGGACACTGCATTTTCATAATACATGTATCATTAGGAGTATCTTACTTCTTACAAAGGCAAGTAGTCAAGCAGGTCTAGCAGGTGGGACACTGTACATTGAAAATTAGCATATGTGATGATTTAGTAATGAGAGAGCAACATAGGTAAGAAGCTGCTCTACTAATTAAGTTGTTTTTGATTACCCTCAGTGCTTCACATTTATATGTAAATAATTTAACAATTCTACCGTGACATAATATTGTGAGTATGGTTATAGAGTAAAAACCGAGAAAACAAAAAAGCACAAGTAAATTTACCATGAGAAGTGTAACTGGGAATAAAATGAACTTTAATTAAATGCTGATTCTCAGGTAGTCCCTCCAGTCTTAGCAAGAGCTTCTCCTCATCCTTTCAAAATCTATATATAAATAAGTTGGAGAGATTAGCATAAAGGTTAACTTTTCCTTCAGTCCTTCTATAACATCTCTTATAAGAACAATGAAATGGACTGGTCCATACTCACCCATGTGGTAAACTTGTCCCCAGGCTCCCTTCAGACTGAAATCCAATTGTTATGACTTTACCTAGTTAGGTGTTATTAATGCTGCCACCAAGGGACTCAACACAAGTCATTCTAATTGATTCACTATTTGTTCTGTAGCATGTTACGTATCTTGTTAAGTCTAAGGAAGCCATGTCACACGTGTTGTTAAGTCTAAGGAAGCCATGTCACACGTGTTGTTAAGTCTAAGGCAGCCATGTCACACGCCATGTTAAAGTCTAAGGCAGCCATGTCACACGCCATGTTAAAGTCTAAGGCAGCCATGTCACACGCCATGTTAAAGTCTAAGGCAGCCATGTCACACGCCATGTTAAATTCTAAGGAAGCCAT
Organism: Protopterus annectens; assembly: GCF_019279795.1. Lineage (NCBI taxonomy): Eukaryota > Metazoa > Chordata > Ceratodontiformes > Protopteridae > Protopterus > Protopterus annectens. The sequence goes on along the minus strand of NC_056744.1, from coordinate 1,664,650,863 downwards.
GTCACATGCCTTGTTAGTCTAAGGAAGCCATGTCACATGCCTTGTTAAGTCTAAGGAAGCCATGTCACATGCCTTGTTAAGTCTAAGGAAGCCATGTCACATGCCTTGTTAAATTCTAAGGAAGCCGTGTCACATGCCTTGTTAAATTCTAAGGAAGCCGTGTCACATGCCTTGTTAAATTCTAAGGAAGCCGTGTCACATGCCTTGTTAAATTCTAAGGAAGCCATGTCTCATGTCATGTTAAGTCTAAGGAAGCCATGCCTCATGCCTTGTTAAGGTCTAAGGAAGCCATGTCTCATGCCTTGTTAAGGTCTAAGGAAGCCATGTCTCATGCCTTAAGGTCTAAGGAAGCCATGTCTCATGCCTTGTTAAGGTCTAAGGAAGCCATGTCTCATGCCTTGTTAATAGGTTCATAGGTTCATACTAGGCTATCTGCCCAAGGGCATTTATAAGAGTAGCCCAGAGTTTTGTGGCTTTCGCTACCCCTTTAGTTTGGAGGATACTATGCCCATTATTTTGCTGTGCCTCTGTCAAGCAGTGACACTGAGATAATCCCTGGGGTATATCTGCGATCTCCCATCCATTGGTCAAGATTTCTCTTGAACAAAGCCAGCGAGGTGCTCTGCCTCACATGTACCAGGATTTTGTTCCACAGCATAGGGAGTCTCTGGGTGATGAATCTGTCCCTCTAGCACGTCCTATTAATAACCGTGTCAAGGTTTAAGTCTCCCGCCCTTGTAGTTCTGAGGGATCTAGATTTTTTGAGGTGAAGCATGTTCATCAATTCTGGGTTGGACATGGCCTTGTATGTCAGGCACAGGTCACCTCTGAGCAGACGGTAAGCGACTGAATAGAGCTGAAGTTCCTTCAGTCGGGCAGCATAGGACATATTTTTGAGACCCTTTATCCTTTTGGTGAGGAACTTTTGGGGCCTTTCCAGTTGCTGCAGGTGTCGTGTCAGATACATTCCGAATGGGGCATTGTACTCAATCACTGGTCTGATGAGTGATGAGTACAGGGGGACGATGACCTCCCTTGATCTAGATGTGAATCCCTTCATGATCAGGTGGGCAATGTAGAAGGTCTTCCTAACTACTTTGGCAACGTGAGTGTCAAATGAAAGGTTACTGTCAACCTGGGTCCCCAGATCCCTGATAACCTCTTCTGTGCTTAGTGGATTGCCACCTATTTGGTAGCTAGGGGTTACCTTGTTTTCCCGAAGGATATGACTATGCGTTTTTGGCATTTAACTTTAGGCCATGGCTCTGGCACCAGTTATCCATTTCTATAAGACCCTTCTGAAGGATATCTGTGTCAGATGTGTTCTCAACTATGGCGCCCAGTTTGCAGTCATCTGCAAATTTTGTCAGCCATAATCCTCCTGTGTTTGCTTGTACTTCTGAAAAGTAGATGCCGAACAGGAGAGGGCCCAGGACTGAGCCCTGTGGGACACCACTTGTGACAGGCTTTGAGTCTGACATGGCGCCAGCAACTCTGACCCTGTGGGTTCTGTCACTTAGCCAGTTTGCAACCCATCTTGTGACGTATGGGTTTACATTTAAGCTGATGAGTTTTTCAATGATACCTGAGTGGGGTATTGTGTCGAAAGCCTTTGCCAGGTCGAGGTAGGCTGTGTGGACTGCCTTTCCCTCATCAATGGCCTTGGTGACTGTTTCGAAAAAGTCAACCAAGTTTAAAAGGCATGATCTGCCTTTGACAAAGCCGGACTGGGTCGGATCCAAAGTCTGCAAGTCTCCTATGTCTTTATTTATGAGATCCATTATGATCCTCTCCATAGCTTTGCAGATCAAGCTTGTCAAGCTGATGGGACGGTAATTTCCCGGGTTGGTGGAAGCACCTCCTTTGTGAAGTGGGACCACAGTTGCCGTACGCCACTCCTTAGGCACGTATCCTGAGGTGAGGCTAAGATTAAACAGCTGCCCTAACTGCGGGTTTAATTCCTCATTGAGTTCGTGGAGCACACATCCAGGGACACCATCTGGTCCCATGGATGCTGTGTTTTTTGCCTTGGAGAGAGCAGTTCTCACCTGAGCGTTAGAGATGTTTGGGGGCTATAATTCTCTGGTATACATATCTCACCTTTTGGGTTTGCACTGAACCTGTCAGCCAGTATGTTGGCAATGTCTGTAGGTTCAGTAATTTTTACATCATTTTGAACTAATTCTGAGCATATCTGGGGGTTTCCTCCCAGGTTTCTAACATAGCTAAAGAAGGCCTTATGATTGTCCCTTGAGTCCTTAGCGACTTTTCTCTCAAAATTTGCCTTGGATGATTTTATGAGAGATCTTAGTTTTTTACTTATAATGATCAAGGGTGTTTTCCCTTTTAAGGATTTTGCTCTATCTTGTAGTAGCTTCCTCCTTTTGTTGTAGAGCTTGTTTATGGCTGGGGTCCACCAGACTGGACGCTTGCCTTTGGTACAAAGAGTCTTTGTTTTGTTTGGGATTGCCTGATCCATGCATTCCTGTAGGTGCTGGTAGAAGGCATTTGTAAGTGATTCAGCGGCTTAAGTAATGGTTTCTGCAGTTTCAGGGGCCTTAAAAGAGACCACACTAGTCTTTAGAAGTGTGAAGTTGGCATTTGAGAAGTTCTTCACTGTGGTCTTTTTTATCTCAGGTGGGGGCGGGATGTGGACTTCCAGTGAGATTAGTTTATGGTCTGATCTCACCAGTGAGGGGTATACTTCCGGTGTTGAACATTGTGACCCCATGTTCGTGATGATGAGATCTAGTATGTTATCTCCTCTTGTGGGGATGGTGACTAGTTGTTCTATGGCATTTGAGTTTATGAACTCTAGGAACCTTTGGGCTAGAGTGTTGGGGCTTGAGTAGTGATCCCAGTCTATAGTCGGGTAGTTGAAATCACCTTAGTATGATGGTGTTTGGAGATACATTTATCCCTTCCAGTGTATTCAGGAAAGCTATGTGAGGTTCCTGAGATTGAGAGGGTGGCCTGTAACATGCTACAAATTGCAGAGCAGTCTTGCCTATGGTTAATTGCACCTGGATGGTTTCCGATGCATCATGCGTTGCCACCAACCTTGAGGTGTGAGTGTCCTTGATGAATATAGACACCCCCCCTCCTTTCTTGGTGTTGTCCGGATTTTGGGGCCGGAATGCATGATATGAGGTAAAGCCTGATAGTGCCGGGGTGCTCTCGGGAGCCTTGAACCAGGTTTCAGTCACAGCACAGACATCGAGCCTCGAGTGCGTGCATCTTGAGGTTGAGACTTCTGGCATTGAGCAGCATTACCCTTAGTTTTTTTTTCCTTTTTTTGTGTTCTAGGATGGTAGGTTTAGAATTTGAGCCTTGCCTAAAAAAGGCACTATGGGGGTGGCAAGAGCCTTTGGCAATATCCGGAAGCCCAGGGGTGACAGGTGCAAGCCGTCCCTTGCGAAGCAGCGTGGCTTGTCCAGCATGTCATCCCAGGCAGACAGACATTGGATCCCCTTTGAATGATACCAGAGTTTAAGCCAATTATTAAAGCTGATCATCTTGTCTCTGTATTGTGGCATCATTCTTGGTGAAGGTAGGATACTGCTCAAGGTCAGGGTCATACCTGCCTGGGCTACATAATCAGAGAGCTCCTCTAAGTCTCTTTTCATGTAGTCCAAGGAGGTACGTCTCAGGTCGTTCACACCAGCGTGGATAATGACAGAGTCGTACTTGTACCTGCTGTTGAGAGACCTGAGTGCTTGCGTTATGTGGCGGATTCTAGCGCCCGACAGGCAGCTTATTGTGACCTTTTCCTTGCTCAATCTGGTGAGCGGGACGTCAGTGTGTCTGACTATGGAGTCACCAATGATGAGTGTGTCTGGCATTGTGCTTGGCCTTAAGGGCTGTGACTGTTTGGCACACTGACTATGTGGTCTATATGTTGCATGTGTTGTGTCCTGAGGTGGCAGTTGTTTGGGTGTCTGCTTTGGTGGCCTCTGCTGTTTTGGTAGATTTTTGATCAAAGCCTCCGAGTATGTCTTTGTGTATTTATGTGTATGATTTGAAGTTGTGATAGTACTATGTGAGACTGGGTTTGTGGTGTGTGTGGTTACCTTCTCCTCCTGTCTGGTCTTACCAGTCCTATGTTGAGAGAGCTCAGCCTCCAGTTTGGCTATATAGTTGCATCTCTTGCATGTATTTGTGTTTTGTGGGAGAAGGAGAGGGTTGTCCGTGTACATGAGACAATTGTAACATTGCCTCAATATTCTCAGATTCACCAGCTGAGCAGGAGAGGACACTAGCAACTGATCCCTCGACATGCTAGAAGGAATAGACAAGGACTTTAAAAGACTCCGGGGGATGTGGGTGATTGAAAAGGGGTTTTTGGCTGGTGGGGTACTATGTATAATAAAAGTGCTATATCAAGTAAAAAAAATACTTTAGGAGCAAGTGCTAGGCTTTACAGATTGAGAATAGTCTACTTAGGAATCAAGTAGAGCTGAACTTTTTAGATATAGAATACGCTGGTTAGATTAGCAGTACAGTTCAAGGAAGGCTGTTTTAAGGGAAAATTTGAAGAGTGGACTTTAGGTAGCCCGAATAGTTTAACCTTGATTAACCGCCACTGCTCTTGTGTGCTCCTGTAGCAACTCCGCGCCAAAGCATGCTTTATAGCAGGGGGCTGGAAAAAACAAGAAATGACCCAAAATGGCCAATGAATTACCAGTTACTGTCTCTAACCACTCCTCTGAGGACAAACAGGCAGCTCAGTACTCCCCACTCTCACTGGTGAGTAAAGAAACTTCCCTCTGGCCACACAAGAAAATGGAGGAACACAGGAACCAAATACAAAGCCCAGGGATCAGCAAAATCTGATCACTGGAACAACTAGCTAGGAAAGTTAGGAAAGCAGAAGTATTTTTTTGTTTTTTTTCAAGTTTTTTTACACACACAGACAGAAACTACAGTAAATGCTTGGTTTTTCGACTAAATGCTATCAAAGGCTAGTACAGGTCTAAGGAAGCCATGTCTCATGCCTTGTTAAGGTCTAAGGAAGCCATGTCACATGCCTTGCTAAATTCTAAGGAAGTCGTGTCACATGCCTTGTTAAATTCTAAGGAAGCCGTGTCACATGCCTTGTTAAATTCTAAGGAAGCCGTGTCACATGCCATGTTAAAGTCTAAGGATGCCATGTCACACGCCATGTTAAAAATCTAAGGATGCCATGTCACATGCCAAAAGCAAATCATGGCCAGAGAACTGCATTAGGTTGTATCGGACATGAACCCCCATTTGTATTAGGATATCTGAAACCAGTGAAGCCTCTTTTTCTAATATGGCCTCTAATCTTTTCCACTATACAAGCTACTAACCAGCTAGCATCAGAAGGGTAAGGCAATCTCCCATCTCTCTTTTTCTGCCTGTGTGTGTGTATTTATCTATCCACACTGTGCATTCATGCATGTACACAGATAGGCCAGCTCAGCTTTTATTATACTTGAAAACAGTATGGCAACATAACTCTCAGTGCTAAAGGTTCTCATTCCTTACAAAACTAACTGATTTGTAATTAAGCACTAACAAAAAACAATACTAATGTTAATGTGTAATAAATAAGCAATACACACATCCCAGGTTGAAAATTTAGGAAAAAAATATTAGTACAATCCCTATAAGAACCCTGTTAGTTAAAGTTAGTTATCGCAGTATCCCTTACCTTATACACACTGATTGCCTCGTGCAGGAATACAAAACTGTGGCTGGAATGTCTGGGAACACACAGGACACAGATAAAGGTCTCATCATCCTTACAAAATAACTCCAGTCTCTCTTTATGCTCCGTACAACACTGCTCTGTTCTTTTATTTGTAGCACACAAATTATGCATTGCTTCTTTTTCCCTGCAGTCACTTTCTTGTTTTGTGTATATTCTTGCTTCGCTCCCTGGGATATTTACACCAAATCAACCAGCAATCAGTTCACTATGTTAGTGAAGTCAAGGCTTAAATTCATACCACGTCAGTTTTGTTGTTTTATATCAAATACTGTAAACAGATGACCTCCAGAAATGGCATCTAAATCTAAAATCATTGAGTTATCAAGCAAACAGCAAATAATTTGCCATACATAAACTCCACATACTGCAAGCCACATAACTACTGCTAACCCTTTTTAGTTTCATTTTCAGAGCACAGGAAGTACTATGTGCTGAGAAGTGACCACCTCCTTTTAAAGCAGCAGTGCTGTGAGCTTTTCTAATCAGAGATTAAAAATACTTCACTCTCTAAGTACCTTTTTAGGCAGTCCATTTTAGAAGCTTCTAGTAATTTTTTTCTCAGATTCAAATATCTGAATGCAAGATAAACTCTATTACATCTGTGGGCTAGCTAAACTTGTCATATTTCCCTTTTCTATAATCCCACCTTCTGTGTCTTTGCACGGACACTGTTAGGATTTAATGTCATTCCCACCTTTTAGACAGAATTTTTTCCACCTAGTCCCATAAATATCTACTTTTTTCTTGCTTGCTTTTCCTAGTTAGGGGTCGCCAAAGCAGAACAATGGTGCACAGAATGACTGGCAATGGAGTTTTACGGTGTCATGTTGCCAGCCCAGCACCCAACCTTACACACACACCCCTAGGGTCAGTTTCGAGTGTCCAATCCACCTACAGCATGTCTTTGGGATGTGGGAGAAAACTGGAGCACCCAGAAGAAACCCATTCAACCACAGGGAGGACATGCAGACTCAGTACAGAGGTCACCCAGCCGAGAATGAAACCGGAGAACCTCTTGTGAGGTGCCACGCTAACCGCTGCACCACCAAAGCTGCCCCACAAATATATACTTTGTTTCTACCAGAATAAAATGTAATGTTAATGGCCTTGTCCTAGATTCAGAAACTAAGCGCGATAGATTGAAAAAGGCTTTCACCAGGCTACATTATTTCTGTGATTTAGATGAAGTTTTGTAGCACCTTGAATAATTAAGTCAGTCGGCATGTTATGTCATGCCACAAAGCATTTTAGTAGTTAACCCTCACTCAGCAAACCAGCAGACTTTGTAACCTGATGTTCCTATGATGTCAGGGGGAGCAGCACCAAACTGCTCTGTAAATGTGGAACTAGTATATTTATTTTATTACAAATCATTGCCGATTTTTCTTTTAGGTGCAAATTAATCAGAACCTGCATTAATGAAATGCATGCCTCCACAGTGTACTACATGCACAAAACTGGAATGCAGTGTTTCTTGATGTACTTTTCTGAGTGGTATAGTAGCCTGACTTTTGGCTCAGATTACACAATATTAATTGTGAATCACTGATATCACCACAAGGACTTCCGAATTGTAAGTAATGCTTTTTATGCTAAAAGTTGCTTATATTCAGCAAACCCACATTTCTGAATCATGACCCTCCATACTGCGCAGTGTTTAGCTACAGCTACTCTTTGTGGCAAAGCAATAATTTATGATGAATATCCTGCTAGTGTGACCTGTAGCTGCCTTAGAACTTGTCTTTAGATACACAGACAACACACTCAGTGCAGATTAGGAAAGGCCTTACTAATCTGATATACTCTACTTGTACTTCCTAAAGATAGACTTTAATAGTTTAGCAGCTTGCTTTGTTACATATATTAATCCATGACCTGTGCTTCAAAGCATTAGTCTTATGATTTTACTAGTAATTCCACAACAAATACAAGCACTTACATTTTTCCAATATCCACTTTATCCATTTAACAGTCTGAGGAAAGCCAGAGCCAGTCCTTGAACTGAACAGGATTAAAGCAGAGAAACTAATCTTAGAGTGGCCAGGATACCAGTCTATGCATACACACACTCACAAATACACACTCACAAAAGTACAGTTGTGTACACTTACCATAAATGTAGATGTTTGAGTGTATTTACTGTTGCAGTCATCACATTTGGGTTATCTGCTTGCAGTAGTCCTCAGTCGGCCTGATTATCAAAGTCTTGGGTCCTGCATCAGTTGCTGTCTCATCTTCCATGACGTCAGGTAGTCAGGGGTATAAAGCATGCAGCCGATGCCATTACATCTGTTTTTCTTGCCCCAGATGTCAGGTGCCCCCCTAATGGGAAGCAATTAAATATATATACATATATATATATATATATATATATATATATATATATATATATATATATATATGCAAGGTTATACCTCCAACAAAAAAGCAAATACACCAAACAGCTTTTAAGCATAGTAAAGGAGAATAGAGGTATAGCCAAAAGAAGTCAGGGGGCCGGAGGGAGGGTAACCAGGACTGCAACAGTGAATACACTCGAACATCTACATTTATGGTAAGTGTACACAACTGTACTATGTTCTTCGTGTTTCACTGTTGCAGTCATCACATTTGGGTAGATTCCCAAAGCTAAGGATGGGAGGAAGAATTTAGATAGCATTAGGACCAGCTATAAGGCCCTGCAAGACTGCAGTGGCAAAGCCAGCTCTGGATTTAGAGTAAATTGGCATATGGTAATGCTTGGTGAATGTATGTACAGAACTCCAGGTAGCAGCTTCTAGGATGTCCCTGGTAGGTACACCTCTGAGAAAGGCTGTAGAGGTAGATGCAGCCCTGGTTGAGTGTGGTCTTATTCCCTGTGGGATAGGTTTTCCATGGTGCTTATAGCAGAAAGGAATGCAATGGCCTATCCATTTCAAAATGGTTTGCTTTGAAATGGCCTTCCATTCTGCCTTTGCAGCAAATGCCACCAGCAGTTGTTCAGATTTCTTTTGAGGTTTAGTCCTGTCCAAGTAAAATCTAAGTTGTCTGTGCACAGCTAAGGAGTGCAGTATCCATTCCTCTTTGTTCTGTGGATTAGAAAAGAAGGCTGGCAAATGAATGGACCGATTAAGAGCCACACTGGATACTACCTTGGGCACAAAGGAGGGATTGGTCTTGAGGGGCACCCTGTCCGCATGAAAGATGATGAAAGGCTCCAGTGCCATAAGGGCCTGTAATTCAGATACTCTTCTTGCTGAAATGATTGCTAAAAGGAAGGCTGTTTTCCAAGAAAGGAATTTTAACTCTGCACTTGCAGCTGGCTCAAAAGGAGGTAGAGTGATTTTTTCCAATACAAAGTTAAGGTCCCAGGCTAGAGTTTGGGCTGTCCTGGGTGGTCTTAAGTTTTTGGCCCCAATAAGGAAATGCTTGAGCAGTGGATGAGAGAAGAGGGGTAGTTCTGTGTTGTAATGAGCTGAAATGGCTGAGGCATGAATTTTGATGGAGGAAAAAGAAAGGCCCCTGTGAAGCATCTCAGTTAAGTATTGAAGAATCTGAGGTAAATTGGGCACTGCTGTGCCCATCCCTTGAGTTTGGTTCCAGGAACAGAATCTTTTCCATTTTTCAGCATAAGATTTTCTAGAACTAAGCCTCCTTGCCTCCAAAATGACATCCAACACTTGTTTACTGAGGTATGGTAACAGAGAGATTAGGTAATTAGCTAGGCTGCCAGGTTCAGGGTTTGAAGCTAAGGATGCAGAATCTGGCCCTCCTGCTGGGACAGCAGGGTAGGGGTCTGAGGCAGGTGCCATAGAGCCAGCAGTGACACACTGCGCAAGAGGAGGTACTAATGTTGGCTTAGCCAGTCTGGTGCAATCAGTATCATCCTTGGTTTGTCTTGTTTGATCTTTAGTAGTACTTTGGAGATGAGAGGCAGAGTAGGAAAGGCATAAACTGATAGATTTTTCCAGTTGAAGGACAGGGCATCCACTTTCCAAGCTTGTTTGTGGGGAGTCCTTGTACAGAATTTGTCCAATTGGTAGTTCTGGGGGGAGGCAAACAGGTCTATATCTGGGCTCTCCCATTTGTTTATCAACATGTTAAAAGTCTTTGGCTCCAGTTTCCACTTTGCGGGTCCATGAGATTTCTGCTTAGTTTGTCTGCCAGTGTATTTAGCTTTCCTGGCAGGAATTGAGCCTGTAGATGCACTTGGTAACTCAAGGCTGTGCTCCACAGTGCCATGGCTAGTCTGCAGAGGGTGTATGAATGAGTACTCCCCTGTTTCTTTATGTACCACATAACAGTGGTGTTGTCCGTCTTTACCATTAATTGTCCTGGAAGAATGTGGTCCTTGAAGGCTGTCAGAGCATTCTGTACAGCTAATATTTATTTTTGATTGATATGCAGGTGCATTTGACTAGGGTTCCATTTGCCTGAATGCACTTCCCTGCCAGGTGAGCCCCCCCCCCCCCCCCCATGCATAGTCCGATGCGTCTGTTGTTAGGGTTTGGACAGCAGGGGGTAGAGTGAATGATAATCCCTTGTTTTGGTGGCAGGCTGTGCCCACCAAATGAACTCTATCTGTAGGAAAGGTATGATAGGAATCATTGCTTCTAGATCCTGGGAATGTCGACACCATAGGCTTTTTAGATACCACTGTTTACATATGGAATTAGGAGAATGCAGGAGGCCATGAACCCCAAGGTTTGCAGTATTTGCCTTGTGGATAGCAGGGTTTTTGTGGCCATTAGTTTGAAGTAAGTTGTCAAATGAATTTGTTTCTCTGGCATGAGGAAAGCCATCTGGGAAGTTGTGTTCAAGCTTGCTCCCAGGAATATAATTTGTTGACAGGGTACAAGATGTGATTTCTTTTCGTTTATGGTGTACCCCAGACAAGTTAGCACCTTTTGTACAAATGCCAGATGATTCAAAAGTATGTCCTGACTTTCTGCCTGAATTAGACAATCGCCCAGGTATGGGTATATTTGAATATTTCTTTGCCTGCAAAATGCAATGACTGGAGCTAGGCACTTTGTGAATACCCTGGGCACAGTAGATAAGCCAAAGGACAGTGCAGAGAACTGATAGTGCATGTAGCCTGCTTTAAAGCATAGGTGTCTTCTGCAAGATTCCCTGATTGGGATGTGCAGGTAGGCTTCCTTTAAATCCAGTGTTGCCAACCAGACATCCTTGCCTAGCATAGGAAGTAACTGGTGAAGGGTTAGCATCTTGAATTTTGGGATCACCAGAAAGGTGTTTAGGATAGAAAGGTCCAGGATAGGGCGCCATGAGTTTCTGGGTACCAGGAATAGTCTTGAGTAGAAACCTTGTCCCTTTTCCTCTTCTGGTACAGTTTCAATAGCTCATGCTTAAGAGAGAGAGTATTTGCTTTTGAGCCTCTGCCCACTGATTTGGGGTAGATATGGCCAACCGTTTGGTGGATGGCAACATGTGGAAGTGAAATCTGTATCCTTTGAAACTATATTTAAAACGTATTTGCCCTGGGTAATGAGTTCCCAGTTTTTTGCTTGCAGAGCAATCTTTCCCCCTAAAGGAGTAGTCAGTTGAGAAGGGCTTGGAAGTTTTAAAGTTGTCATTGAGACAGTTTACCATAGGGGGGAGTCTTCTATTCCCTGATTTGGAAGTGGGAGCCCCCCACTGCTTAGTCCTGTACGTACCCTGGAACTGAAGCCTGGGTGTTCTGCTGGTTCTGGGTTTGGACTGAGAAGGCCTGGAAGAGACAGGAAAGGAACAATTCTTAGAGGGCCAATGCCTGCTAAATCTTAGAGGCTGTACTTGTAGGAAATCTTTAACAGTTTGCATAGATTTAGCTTTTTCCTCCATCTTTTTAAGTACTTCTTCTGCTTTGTTGCCAAACAGGCGGTCCTGATTTAAGGGAGCATCCAGCAATTTAGCTTTAACATGATCTGGCAAAGATTGCTCCTTAAGCCAAGCATGCCTTCTAAGTACAGACCCAGTGACAGCAGCCCTGCAAGATGCCTCTAGTGAATCAAAACCACATTGTAAAGTATGTTTTCCAACTTGTTCAGCAGAATGCATTAAATCCTGTAAATCCTTATTTTCAGCACAGTCAGGAATCAACATCATTTTCTGTTTAAGCAATCCAATAATATGCTGCTGACACGTTAACATATGAAACTGGCAGTTTAAGGCCCTAATGGCCAAAGTTGCAGAAGTGTATACCTTCTAACCCCATCTATCCAGCACCCTGGAATCTCTATCAGAGGGGGTAGGATTTTTGGCAGTATAGCCTTAATGCCCTTGGGTCCCTGTGAAATGGTCTCAGGATCTGCAGTAGGATTTTTAAAAAGGAACTTGTGAGTGTCAGGAACCCTGTAATATCTATCAGGTTTTCTGGGAGCAGGAGGTAAAGAGTCAGGGGCCAATATAGATTCCGAAAAGGCATCATCAACAATGTCTAGTACAGGGGGGATAGCTAAAGGCATGTGTTGAGGCAGGAGTAAGAAATCCTTAAGCCTCTTTTTAGAGTCAGAATTATCCTGGCTCTCCCAGCGAAAATGCTCCGTAAGAGTATGCAACGTTTCACCAAAAGAGAAATCCTCTGGAGGGGAAGCAGAGGGGATAGAGTCCTCTGCATCAGAATCCTCATAGGTAGAAAAGGGTAAATCCTGGTCATCAGAGGAAACAGAAATTTCAGAATCCTGATCAGAAGTATCATAAGCAAATACAGTCCTAGGTCTCTTAGAGGAGGAAAGTTGGCTTCCACCTGATTAAAGTAATAAGGTCTTCAGCCATTCTTATCATTTGTTTTTTAGGCATAGAGGCCTGACCATACAGTCTGGGCATCGGTTTTCTAGGCATGGTTCGAGTTTTGTGCCTTGAAGAAGAAGAAGATGGCGTTGGTTTAATATGCAGTCAGTAGGCTTGAATACACCCTCAGAAGCCGGTGCCTGCACAGCAGCTCCGGACACATCCAAGGTGGAGATATTCGCAGGTTCCATAGTTGAAGCATCTCGCGGCATATCGGACTCTGAATGGGTCTCAGTAGAGGCCTGTGAATCTGACGTAGCGGGTATCAGAGGCTGCGAAAGTGCTTCACTGAGTACCGGTGAACTGGCAACTAGCTTAGGAGAAGTGTCATTGGCAGCTATGGACGTAGGCGATCTGTCTCTGTCTTTATCTTTGCGTTTTTTCAGAATGTCAGTAGTCGGATGGCTTACCGAAGACATATCTGGATAATTGAACTGAGTACCAAAATATTTAGAAGCGTAAATATACCGACGACAAATAGTTTGTTGTTTAAATAAGGCAGAAAACCGACAGTGAGGCACGTCGTGGTCAGGACCTAGGCAAGGAATATAGTACGAATGAAAATCTTTATTAGGTATTTGCTTTCCACAAGAAATACAATTATTGACTTTTACTAACATCAGTTTAGAGCAAGAAACAGTTTCCCCAATGGGGTACTTAGCTTTAGTTGAAGACTTCTGTTCTGAAACTCGAAAACAAAAATTTCGGGAGTCGGCCGACCGGCACTTGCGAACTGCTTCTGCTTTGGGCACCGCATTGCAAGAAAGACTGATGTAATGGCGGCGGCTACATGCTTTATACCCCTGACTACCTGACGTCATGGAAGATGAGACAGCAACCGACACAGGACCCAAGACTTTGGTAATCAGGCTGACTGAGGGCTACTGCAAGCAGATAACCCAAATGTGATGACTGCAACAGTGAAACACGAAGAACATCTCACACACACACACACACACACACACACACACACACACACACACACACACACACACACACACACACACACACACACACATGCACACACACACACACACATATATATATATATATATATATATATATATATATATATATATATATACATAAATATATATTTTTATATATATATATATATAAGGTTTACTATCACATAATCAAATCCACTGTGTTTGAGTGTTAAGATGACAGAACAACATGTTCGGAAATCAGAACACTGAACACAAAAAATGTTGAACTAAGCATTTCAGTAAAGTCGAATGTCAAAAATGTCAACTTTACTGAAATGCTCACATCCACTCAACATTGAAAAACACTTTTTGCAAGGGGGAAGCACCCCTGCACCCCCACACCCCACACTCCCACTTATATATACAAACTCAGAGATCGCACTGCAGTGAGAGAAAGGATACATTTCCAGATTCCCACTATAGTGCAATATTTACCAAAATGTTGAACCTTACAGCAGCGACTGCTCGCTATTACAAGGTTCGACATTGTGGCACTCGCATTTCTGGTTATGCTAAATTGTTTTGCACATATGTCAATCGCACAAAGTGTGATCGACTATGTGATAGTAAGCCTATATGTTTATATATATATATATATATATATATATATATATATATATATATATATATATATATATATATATATATATATATATATATACACACACACATATATGCTCATGTTTGCACACATCACACTCATACATAAAACACACACACACACACACACACACACACACACACACACACACACACATAGCCTTACACACTGACATATTGGCAAGTGTTTAAGGTCTAAAAAGGAAAAACTGATGCAACAAGTGGAAAAAAAAAGCAAAGCACTGGGATAACATTCAGACTCCACAGAGAAGTCACCCTATATGGCATCTGTAGTGGAGAAATAAGCATTGTGAGACTGTAATACTAACTGCTGCACAAATGTGCTACCTCTGTAACTCATCTGCATTTTATTTGGATAATCACTAACTGGGTCCTATAGCGCATGGTCTGCTCTAAGATGGATATGCCTGAGTCTTCTTCTGGCTGTTCGCGGTTAGGGGTCGCCACAGTGGATCACCTGTCTGCTCATGATTGGCAGTGGAGTTTTACAGTGTCGAGTTGCCAGCCCGACGCCCAACCTTCCACAGAAGGCACACACACATGCACAACCTCATGCCTAGGGCCAATTTACAGTGTTCAATCCACCTACAGCATGTCTTTGGGATGTGGGAGGAAACCGGAGCACCCGGAGGAAACCCACGCGACCACAGGGAGGACATGCAGACTCTGCACAGAAGGCACCCCAGCTGAGGATCGAACCGGAGAACCTCTTGCTGTGAGGCGACAACGTTAACCGCTGCACCACCGTGGATAAATGAAAGAGATAACCAGAACATGTCAGATGTTTTCTACAGCTATTCATTGATAACATTGCACCCTGTAAACAGATAAAACAACCTGCATGTTGGATTTATGCTTTCATATGAAGAACTGTGAAGTTTTATTAATCCCATCCATGATGTAGTTTTATCCAAGAGTTTAAATGAACATTTCTGGAGGCAGAACTTCAATTTCTGTAAAAAAAGGAAGTGCTTAAGCTTGTACTGAAGCTGCTGTACATAAAGGTAAGAGTACAATCATATCTGACTGGGAGTTCCTTCTGTGATGTTTAACCTGGAAGTGAAGACATCGTTACACATTGCTCTGAATCCTTGCATTTCCTTTACATTATTCAGAGTGTTAATGGGATTTAGCTTAGAATAACTGATGAGAAGTCTGAATCATATCTGCACTGACATTTTCAAAGCTACAGGTCATCTCCAGAGTGAAGACGGCTAAAGCTCAAGACTATGTCCTATGTGAATGGGTTCAGCCAGGGGCCTGGTCACTGGGGGAACCTCATGGGACCGAGAGAGGAATTATGAGAATTAACCCTTCTTCCATGTCAGGAAGGACAGTGTAGGTCATTTTGGCAACAATTGTCAGCATGATTCCTAGTAGAAACAAAAAAACAGTGACAGAGACATTAGTGAGCATGGGGTGAACAAGAGAATGGAGGATACCCACCTAGGAGAAGCTTCCAACAAGCTGAGGAAAGTGTTAAGAAGTAAATACACCAAACACCTAAGTGATCTCCAATATGATAGTTCCTAGCATTAGGCAATTCTCAGGAGAGTATATCTGTATGCATCAGCAGGTCGGCATCTACTTAGGGTTAAATTGGGATAAGTGAGAAAGAACAAAAAAAATACCATGGCATGGACCAGGATCTTTAGCAGGCATGGCTCAACAGACCAACATTACTAAAAGCAATATTTATTACTTGATTTTAAATACTTAAGCGCTTTCATCCTATAATTTAGGATTTCTTCAGAAGTAACAAATTAAAAGTCATTCAAAGTTTAAATATTCTGCCAAACAGATCACATGACTGTTTTATTTCCAAAGGGTTAAAGCCACATTCCCATGCAAAAAAAATATATTCCATATTATTAAAGATAAGTGAGAAAGAAACTAAATTAGGCTGCAAAGCAAAGACAAAAAAGTAAAGAACATAGTCAGATGCCCTTCATAAGGGATGCCAGCAACAACCTGCTTACTAGTCCACAGGACATCAAAGACAGATGGAAAAAGTATTTCCAGCAGATTCTAAATGAAGAAAACCCCACAGAACCTGTACTGTCCCAGACACGGCCTACAATGACAGAAGAAGAGGAGCCCACCCTAGAAGAAGTAAGAATAGTACTAAAGAAAATGAAGCCAGGGAAAGCAGCAGGCTCAGATGAGGTCACAGCAGGTATGATAAAGATGCTGTGTGAGATAGGGGAGAAATGGCTCCTGAGGGTACTCATAGCAGTGTGAGAGAAAGGCATATCCCAGATAACTGGAGAATAAGCATACTTACTCCAGTGTACAAGAACAAAGGGGACATCCATAACTGTGGGCAATACAGAGGCATCAAACTCCTGTCACATTGCATGAAAGTTCTGGAGAGAGTGACTGATAAACATACATTCAGCGTAGTAGAATGTAAAATAGGAGATAAGCAATTCAGTTAGATCAGGAGACAGCACAGCTGACCCGATGTTTGCAGTGAGAGAGATAGTTGAGAAGGCACTAAAGATGAGGAAAGAGTCCAACTGGGCATTCCTAGACTTGGAGAAAGCATATCACAAGGTCTCAAGAAAGCTGATTTGGGCAATACTGTGGTGGTTCAAAGTCCCAGAAACATTGGTAGAATTAGTGCAGGTCATTTACAAGGACCCAATGACTCAAGTATGGTCTCACAGAGGGGTTTCCATTGGGTGTGGGTGTGCACCAGGGTTCAGCTCTATGCCCACTGCTGTTCAGACTGGTGATGGACTACATTAGCACACAGGTCAGAGGGGACAGATCAACAAAGTTGCTGTATGCAGAAGATGTGGCATTGCAGGCAGACTCTGAGCAAGAACTTCAGCAAAGGATAGGTGATTGGAATGTAAAACTGAGGGCACATGGGATGAAACTAAGCACAGATAAGGCAGTGATAATGGCAGCAGATAGGGGAAATCAGAACAAGATGAGAAGTGAGATAGAAGGGAAGATACTGGGACAGGTTAATAGATTCAAGTATCTGGGAGAGCTGGTTAAGGAGAAAGGAAGTCTGAAAGAAGAGGTAAAAACTAGAAACAGAAGAGCCACAGCCAACTGGTATAGAGTCTCAGGTGTAGTGAATGACAGAAGAAAGGCCAAAGAAGCTGAAAAGTAAGGTGTACAAGACAGTGGTGCAACCAGTACTACTGTATGGTACAGAAACCTGTGTAGTAAAGGCAGAGCAGATGAGGAAGCTAGAGGTGATGGAAATGAAGTGCCTGAGAAGGGTGGTAGGATGCACACTGTGGGACAAATGAAGAATGAGGACATAAGAGCAGAAGCCAAAGTAGCTTCAATTGCAGAAAATATCAAAGGGAACAGATTATGGTGCTTCGGGCACATGTGCAGGAAAGCAGAAGACAACCTGGTGAAGAAGGTTTGGGAGAGACAGGAAGAAGCTTAGAGGAAATAAGGACATCCAGAAAAGAAATGGATGGATTGTGTGAGAGGAGCTCTGCGGCAGTCAGGCATCAGTGTCAAAGAAGGCAGGAGTGTGGCATTGAATCAAGAGAGATGGCAACAGTTAACACAATGCCCCGACCCCATGTAGAAAAATGGGAAAAGGGGGTTGATGATGATGATGAAATGAGAAAGAAATGAGATATTTACCAGTATCAACACATAAAACACAAAATCAGTGTGCCGCACAATTACAGCCCTTAAGGCGAAATAACATACCTAACACACTAGTTATAGGTGACCCTATAGTCAGGCACACTGATGTCCCACTCACTAGAGTGGACAAGGAGAAGGTTACTGTTAGCTGCCTGTCAGCAGCCAGAATCTGCCACATAACACAAGCACTCAGGTCACTCCAGAGCAAGTACAAATATGACTCTGTCATTGTTCATGTTGGTGTGAATGACTTGAGACGTACCTCCCTGGACTACATGAAAAGAGACATGGAAGAGCTCTCTGATCATGTAGTGTAGGCGGGTATGACCCTGACCCTGAGTAGCATCCTGCCCTCACCAAGAATGATACCACAGTATAAAGAAAAAATGATCAATTTCAACAATTGGCTAAGCTTCTGGTGTCATTCAAAGGGGATCCAGTGTCTGTCAGCATGGGACGACATGCTCGACAAGCCTCGTTGCTTCACAAGAGATGGCTTGCACCTGTCACCCCTAGGCATTCGAATACTGGCCAAGACTCTTGCTGCCCCCATAGTGCCTTTTTTAGGCAAGGCTCAAAAGTCAAACCCACCTCCATAAACAGCACAAATAAAAAAAATGAGGGTTATGCTACTCAACGCCAGGAGTTTAAATCTCAAAATGCATGCGCTCGAAGCACTCCTCAGTATGGAGAACGTCGACATCTGTGCAGTAACTGAAACCTGGTTCAAAGCTCCACAGAGCACCCCAGCACTACCAGGCTACAACTCATACCACACATTTCAGCCACAGAACATAGACCGAAGCACAAAAGGAGGGGGTGTATCCATATTTATCAAGGATACCTACACCTCCAGGTTAGTGGCGCAACATGATACTTCTGAGATCATCCATGTGCAACTAACATTGGGCAAATCTGCAATGCAAATTGTGGCCTGCTACAGATCACCCTCCTTGACCCAGGACCACCACTCCGCCTTTCTGGAGACACTGGAAAACATTTAGGTCCTACCGAACACCATGATATGGGTGATTTCAATTACCCTACCGTTAACTGGGAAAACTACTCAAGTACAAACTCCCAGGTCCAGCGCTTCCTGGAATTTATCAACTCAAATGCCCTGGATCAGCTGGTAAACACTCCTACCAGAGATGAAAACATATTGGACCTGGTCATCACCAACATGGGCGACAGGTGTTCCGCACCGGAGGTCAACCCGTCACTGGTTAGATCAGACTATAAACTAATCACTCTGGATGTCCACACCACACCACCACCCCCAACCAAGTAAACCACAGTGAAAACTTTTCTATAGCAAACTTCACCTTACTTAAGACAGAGGTGGTAAGTTTCACAGCCCCCATGCTAAAGGATAACAGTGTCCAAGATGCAGGAACCTTTACAAATGCACTCTATGAGGACCTACAAGGATGCATGCCATACTTAAACAAAACCTTAGTGGGATAGAATCATCACTATTCTTGTTTTTCTTCTTACTAAAACCTTTTTTTAAGAATTGGTGGAAAGTCTGAGTTCCTCCTAGAAATAACTTCTTCTGCCACACAGTTCAATAATTCAGCAGGGTAACCCCTCTCTAGAGACAATGCCTTAATAAATTTCACTTCGGACAAAAATGACTCATCATCAAGGTTTTGTTTAAGTATGTTTATAGACAATTCACAAATATGTAATATAGTTAAAGAAAATTGAAAGATCATTTCAGGACATGAAGATATAAGTAGTGTGGTGGGTGAAAGACCTAGGTTTGTTTATAAGAAGAACTTCAACATTAAAGACATGTTGGAGGTTAGCCCACGTGTCACTTCCACAGGTAATGGTCGTATGGGGATGTACAAATATGGAGGTTGTAGGGCGTGTACGTTCATACACTTGGGCGCGAATATTATGTTGGGCATTTAGATTACAACCTTACTGTCCCCACTAGAATAGATTGTAATACAGATGATATAGTCTTTGTGGCTATGTGCAGTGGATGTCCTGCATTTTATGTGGGTATGTCCACACGTAGCTTGGGTAAACATATTTTAGAACACTTTTACGCCATTAAAACTAGGAATTCCAATAATGCGCTGCACAAACATTCCTTAGTATGTCCTAATTGGAATAAGTTTATGTTTTTTGTTGTAGAATTAGTTAGTAAAGATGTTAGAGGGGGAAATTTTAGGTGCAAGGTGGAACAAAAAGAAGTGGAATGGCAGGTCAAGTTGGCCTCCTACTATCCTCCAGGTCTCAAAGATATTGTCAACATTAAGTGTTTTTTAAATGGCAGGAAGATAAATATTAAAAATATAAAAACACAAAAATATACATCGTTAATAACAGATCCAGTGTTTAACAGTTTATTGTTTTTTATTTCATATGTTATTTTTATTAAATTCATCAAATTCATGTTCTTTGTGGCTTTAAATGTGTTTTGGATATAATGAATTCTTAAATGTGATTGGATGACTGTTTGTGGCTTGCATATTTAAAGTTGATGTAATACTTGCAATAGGTGTTTCTGATGAAGTCCTCGGACGAATAGTGAATAAAAGTTTTTTACACTAAAAGACTACTCTTTGGTTGGTGCCCTTGGGTGATTTTTACATATTTCTTGGTTTCTGGTTGCTTCACCCTGCCGTGTCACTGCTGCTGTTTCCTTCATTAGCTATGTCAAGAATCTAAGTGACAACTCACAGATATGCTCTGAGCTAGTGCAAAATAGCACAAAATATACTGAACCTACTGATATTGCCAACATCCTGGCAGATAGATTCAGTGCAAACTTCAGCCCCCTCTCACCCCCAAAAGGGCCCACAACAATACCGGAAATGTGTAGTGTCCCAGAAATGACAGATGCACAGGTGAAAACAGCCCTTTCAACAGCCAAAAGCACAGGGTCAATGGGGCCAGATGGTGTCCCAGGCTGCGTCTTGCACGAACTACAGAACAAACTAACCCCCCACCTAAACACACTGTTCAACTCCAGCCTCTCCACAGGCTACGTGCCCATAGAATGGCACACAGCAATGGTTATTCCACTCCACAAAGGAGGGGCCACAACTGACCCTGGTAACTATCGCCCCATAAGCCTGACTAGCCTAGTCTGCAAGGCTATGGAGCACATCATCATGGAACTCATTAACAAAGACATTGGGAACCTACAAACAATTGACCTGACCCAGTTCGGCTTTGTTAAGGGCAGATCATGCCTACTAAACCTGGTTGACTTCTTCGAGACAGTCACCAAGGCCATAGATGAGGGGAAGGTGGTTCACACAGTCTACCTTGACCTCACCAAGGCGTTTTACACCATTCCCCGCTTGGGAACTATAGAAAAACTCACCAGCCTGAACATAACCCCCTACATCACGAGATGGGTTGCCAACTGGCTTACAGACAGAACTCACATGGTAAGAACAGCGGACTCCAGGTTTGACTCTAAACCAGTCACAAGTGGTATCCCACAAGGCTCAGTCCTGGAACCCCTACTGTTCGGCATATACTTCTCATTAGTACAGGCAAACACAGAAGGACTATGGCTAACCAAGTTCACCAATGACTGTAAACTGGGAGCCATAATTGACTCTCCAGCTGACACAGACATTCTCCAAAAGGACCTTACTGAGACGGACACCTGGTGTCAAAGTCATGGTCTCAAGCTAAATGCCAAAAAATGCATAGTCATCCCATTTGGGAAAAACAAAACACCCATGAATTACCACATAGGTGGCAGCCCTCTTAATACAGAAGAGGTAATAAGAGATCTGGGGACCCAGGTAGATAGTAATCTCTCCTTTGACAATCATATTGCCAAAGTAGTTAGGAAATCCTTCTATGTAGCCCATCTAATTACTAAAGGGTTCGCATCTAGAAATAAAGAGGTTATAGTGCCCCTCTACTCACCACTCATCAGACCCATCATAGAGTACAATGCCCCATTTGGGATGTACCTCACAAGACACTTCCAACAGCTGGAAAGACCACAAAAGTACCTCACCAAGAGGATTACTGGTCTCAAGCATATGTCCTATGTAGCCCGACTGGAAAAACTCCGGCTCTACTCAGTGGCATATCGCTTACTCAGAGGTGATCTCTGCCTGACTTACAAAGCCATGTCCAACTCAGAATTGATGGACATGCTCCACCTAAAGAAATCCAAGTCACTGCGAGCCACTCACTCTAGTGAGCTAAACCTCACCACAACAATAAATAGAACATGCTGGAGGGATAGATTCATGTCACAGAGACTCCCCATGCTTTGGAACAAAATTCCTAACTACATTGGGCAGAGCCCCTCACTAACACTCTTCAAGAGAAACCTTGACAAGTGGATGGGTAGCAGAAAATACACCCCTGGGATCTCTTCATTGGCTCTTCTTGACAGAGGCTCAGTTAATTAATCAATGGGATGGCGAAAGCTGACACACTCTGGCTAGACTTATAAATGCCCTCAGGCAGATAGCCTAGTACTTACCTATAAACCTATGAACCTAAGAGTAACAGACTACTTAACATATTCATAAATATGGAATATGTGGTGGTCTGGTGTGTGATATATGTAACGTTTTGCATGATAAGTGTAATATTTTGCACACTAGTTTATGAAACAAGTTTTATTATAATTGGAAATGGAATATGTGGGGTTAGGGTATACAATATGTGTAATATCGTGTACATTATGTTTAGGGAATGAATTTTATGATATGTGACAATGGGATACTTTGGGGTCTGGCATGCAATAAATGTTATATCTTGTACTGCAGGTTTACAGAATGATTTTTGAGATGAGTGTCTGGGTATTAAATGCTGTTTGGTGTCTGAAACATATAATATCTTGTACTTTGAATTTAGGTAATGAGTTTTATACTGAAAGACAATGTAATATGTGAAGGTCTGATGTGTGGCATGCACTACTGGTCTAGGGAAAATTTCAAGATGAGTGGAAAGACCTATAGTTCTGTAATATTACAGTACTAGACATTTCATGTATCAAAATAAAAAAAAACTGCGCATTGCAGTTATAAACTTCTCCTGCTTTTAAGTTAGATGGGTATTTCATATTAACTTTAGTGGGCTATTATAATTGCCTAAGTTTACTTAGAAGAGCACTTTAGGTAGTTTGTGTACTTGTTTTAAGCATGGAGTTTCTCATGACTACATACGTGCTTTTGTGGTAAGGAAATTTTAAATCTTTTTTTTTTGCACTAACAGTTTACATCTTGATGTTTTTAGATTGTACTGAGGATTATGTTTGGGTAAATTTGCTTGATTTTCTAGTTTTCTAGTTTTTCTATTAAAATATTTTAGTTAGTTTATACATAACCATGTCTGCTTTGCTAACAATGTCATTTTATATTTGATTAGATGTAGTCAGTGTTTTATTTCACTTTTCATTTTTTCATTTTTTTAATTGTAGTATGAATAAATTTCATTTCTAAGTGCAGATTTACATATCCATTTTTTATGGGGGGTGTTTTCTATATGCTGTGAATGCATACTTTTCAACCTCATAGATCAAGAAATTTGGACAAAGCCATAAACAAAAATTGGACAAAGGCCAAAAAATAGAGTCAATTTTTAAATATTGTTCTTACAAACTGAGAAAGTTGATAGAATAAAAGGTTTGCATTAGCATGAATTTTCTGAAGGGTATGAAGTCTGAAACTCAAATGTCTGCCATTATTTTCTAACTTAAGCCTTTAATAATTTGCCCCAAATTTGCCAGAAAATTACAATTTTATAAAAAAACGGACTAAAATATGAGACAAAAGTCTGGACATTTTGCAAAAATCTGTACAGTGGAGACGTATGAATTTAATTTTTAACAATTAAGTGAATGAGAGATGCAGTCCATATTTTAGTCACTTTTATGTGAGCTAGGATGTTTTGGGCTATGTGTGTGTGTGTGTGTGTGTGTGTGTGTGTGTGTGTGTGTGTGTGTGTGTGTGTGTGTGTGTGTGTGTGTGTGTGACCTTTTACATTAGTTTTTATTGAGTAACATACATATTGCTGGCTTAGGGAATTTTTATTGGGTTAGATGACACACCAAGGATATAGATAAACTGCACAGCACAGCAATGTCTTAAAATTCCAGATAAATTTCTCATGATGTGCCACAAATATGAATAAATAAAATGAGCAAATCAAACAATCTAACTGGCTAACAGGGATATGCATAATATGCATAAAGCCCATGTAAATAAAGTCACCCACATAAATGGCTGTAAAACACAAAGAATTATAATTGGGTCAACAATCATAACCTGCTAGTTATGTGTTCAAGACATGGATGTCAAGAAATTCACCTCGAGTGCGAAGCTCGAGAGGTTAATCTTGGCATCCATGTTGAGAATACATAATTTAAGGTTATGATTGGTGAACTGATCATAATTATTTGCAGTGCATGGGGCTTCATCTGCTTTAACAGTTCTGAGCACTAGAGAGAGCAGTGAGGAAGGTAGGACAGCCTCAAACGAACTACTGAACCCATGTTACACACTGCAGAGTGGGGTCTATATTAATTCATTGAAAGATGTACTCCACAGATACATCTTCATTAATCACCAGCTTTTGAAATTCATTTCAGCGAACCAAAGAATTTTTCCCACGATTCTGAAACACTCGCCCAGCCTTCCAGAGCACACAACGGACTATATCAAATCCACCCAATTTGGGGGCTTCACCCCCACACACCGCTAACTATATATATCAACTCCGAGATCGCACTACAGTGGGGAAAAGGGCACAGTTCAGGTTATGGGCAAGTGTTTACGAACCATAGGAAAAATTCTGTGATTCGCTGAAGTGAATTTCTGCTGCTGGAGATGGATGAAAACATCTTTCGATGAATTAATATAGACATGCAGAGTGTGCTTTTAATAGCAGATACAAGCTTTGCAAGTAGGAAAAGGAAGACATGTCCAGTAAAAACAACCTGTATATTACATATGAACACACTAGACTTGTCATGTTCACTTCCCACTAACCCTGGAAAGATTTCTATAGAGTATACACCAACAACTTTGAGTCAAAGAAGACATTGTGGAACAGTAGAGCTGTTATCCTGCAAAGGAAAGTTGAATGAAGGCTGTGGAGACTGTTGGGTTTGACTCACCTGTATGAGAAGCTGATAAGATTCTTGCCTATCTGTATAACTGTTATTACATGTGCTGTGAAGGTGCTATAGGAAAATGGCTATAAACCTTGGGCTTTGAGAGGCAGTATGTGTGTATTGTGTAGTATGGGGTGGAGAACATTCTGATTTTTTATATTTCACAAAACGTACGTACTGTATAATAACTGCATTTTTGTCTTGTAAATAGACCCATGCTGAGTCTTAAAGTTGAACTACACACACACACACACACACACACACACACACACACACACACACACACACACACACACACACACACACACACACATATTGTCATTCATAAGACTGATTCACATTTAGCCAAAATTTGGCTTTTCAGCATGTAATGTAACTGTGATATTATACAGGCAGACAAGGAATACTTTAAGTATGTCACAGGCATCAAGCATTAGTCTAAAAAATACTGAGGATGTTTTTTTTTCAATATATGTCTGCTGCACATCCCACATGAATGACTATATCAGTTTCCCTTACACTGCAGGGTAGACTGCCACCCCTCAATGGCATCTTTGACATCACCCACTTTCCCAAAATGATGGGATTTACCTGTTGTACACGTGGCATAGGAAACCCCCACAGGTGAACACTGACAACATTATATCAATATGAAGGGCTAAAATTCCCTAAACTTAAATGCAGTATGTCATACATAGGGGTTCATAACCAATGTGTCTGATCAGCATCCTGGAAGTGCCCATGATTCATATAAGACATACAAGTTATGTCTATCACCATTTCATGCACAGTGATATTCCACATGGCCACTGAGTAGATAAGTGCAGACATATGCCCCACATTTTAATAGCTACAGGCAATGGGTATCCAGGTCTCTCCCCATATGTCTCTTATGTGATTTAGAGGATGCAGGATATTCAATAGAGCCCTGGCTGATGATACCTATTAGAAACCCACACAGTGAGTCTAAAATGCAAGATAACACCATCCATTCACAAATGAGGAACTTTGTTCAGCCTGTTGAAAGCTCTGTTCTACTGCATAAACACATCCTGGGACACTGGAGTATACCCCTCTTAGTGTTTGCAAGCTATTTGATCATTAGGAAGAAGGCAGCCCAGCCCTTGGTCTCAGGATCCTCCTGAGTCACAACATCAGGCTCTGTCACAGTCACCATAAGTATATCCTGCAGGAGCAGCAGTGACAGTGATGATGACATAGAGCTTCCTGCCACTGTACCACATGCACACTGATAGCATTGTGAACAGTATCTGGCACTGTCACTATCACATAAGTATATCCTGCAGGAGCAGTAATGACAGTGATGATGATGGAGAACTTCCTGCCACTGTACCACATGCACACTGATAGCATTGTGAACAGTATCTGTCATTGTCACTATCACCACAAGTATATCCTGCAGGAGCAGCAATGACAGTGATGATGACAGCAAGCATCCTGTCACTGTACCACATGCACACTGATAGCATTGTGAACAGTATCTGGCACTGTCACTACCACCACAAGGATATCCTGCAGGAGCAGCAATGACAGTGATGATGACAGAGAGCTTCCTGTCACTGTACCACATGCACACTGATAGCATTGTGAACAGTATCTGGCACTGTCACAATCACCAGAAGTATATCCTGCAGGAGCAGCAATGACAGTGATGATGACATAGAGCTTCCTGTCACTGTACCACTTGCACACTGATAGCATTGTGAACAGTATCTGGCACTGTCACTATCACCACAAGGATATCCTGCAGGAGCAGCAATGACAGTGTTGATAGCAGAGAGCTTTCTGCCACTGTACCACATGCACACCGATAGCACTGTGAACAGTGTCTGGCACTTTCACTATCACCACAAGTATATCCTGCAGAATCACCAATGAAATGACACTGATGATGACAGACAGCTTCCTGTCACTGTACCACATGCACACCGATAGCATTGTGAGCAGTATCTGGCACTGTCACAATCACCACAAGGATATCCTGTAGGAGCAGCAATGACAGTGATTATGACAGAGAGCTTCCTGCCACTGTACCACATGCACACCGATAGCATTGTGAACAGTATCTGGCACTGTCACAATCACCACACGTATATCCTGCAGGAGCAGCAATGACAGTGATGATGAAAGAGAGCTTCCATGCACACTGATAGTATTGTGAACAGTATCTGACAGCTAAGGTGAAGCAGTAATGTTTAGTACACGTGTATGGGTTATGACAAGTACAGGCACTACGGTGTCAAACAGCACAAAATGATGTATGCAGTGATACTTAAAGCCTATATTGGGAATTATGTGGATTCTTTGACACTGACCACATCTTTAAAGTGCTGGGAGCTCTAGATTGCACACGTCTCAATAAGTATCCACAGCAAGGAATTATTTCAATAGGAAGGGTCACCATTCCACCAACTCCAAGGTTGTTTACAGTGCACAGGTCTGAAAACCAGTGTAGCTGGACAGCATCATGGCAGTGTCCATGATTCACACTAACAACAAACAAGTCATCTCTAGTGGAACTTCCTGCATGGTGAAATTCCAAAGGGCTATCTAGCAGCTAAGTGTAAGTATATACAAAATATATGGAGAGCTACAGACAATAAGTACCCAAGTCTCAGCCTTATATGTCTGTGTTGTTTCATGTGATGCAGGATACATATTGGAGGCATGGTTGATGATGTCCAAGAATGCTTTATCACCTATGAGGCTGACACTGTGGGTGGCCCCCTCTAGCTGTTTCAACTGAGCTACTGTATCCTTTTTAGAATGCCCACCTTATCATGTAATTTACACACTTTTGACAGAGCTGTATTATGCAGTTCTCCCTGCCCACTTCATTTATGTCATTGACCACTGCATCTGACAAATTGTCATGGAGACACTGGTGATCACCCAATGTCCTCCGCAGATGTGGATCATGTGTCCTAAATACCTTTGTCAGGAGACAGTTCTCAGCTCAGATGAAGCTACCTAATCTCTGCTTTCTGCCTACTGTGGAGTCCACAAGTACACTAATAAAAAAAAATAGTTGTGACCAAGGCTGCCTGGGAAAAGTAGGCTGCCAATGAGAGACTTCAAACTATCTAGACTATACAGCTATACAGCTAAAGACATGATTGCACAAATATTGGAGCGGAGTACATGTCACAGTTATGAAATAAATATTAGGGATACATTAGTGATAGCCTAGAACAATGATAAGAACACATGGACAAATATAAAGATGCAGTAATTAACATATAGTAGTCCCAATGATTGTAGAGGTGAAAAGTGGGCTAGGTGCCTACTGGAGAAGCCAAATAAATCTGTGTGTGTTTTGCAGAGGCCAATGCTGTAGGTGTTGCCTGTGCAGCTGTCTATTGGATGTCCCTTTGCTATACCTTTGGAACATGTAAAAGTCAGACAATATGTGGCATAGATAGATCTGTTATTCAGGGCTGCTTTTCCACAGATACTGCTTGGATTCATGTGTAAATACACACACACACACACACACACACACACACACACACACACACACGCACACACGCGCACACACACATGCACACGCACACATACATATAGAGAAACAAACACACATGACCGACGCCATCTTTATATCCTGGTAGAAGCTAAGTTAACCATTGTTAAGAACAGTTCTGTTATCAAATGTACATTACTTTCACCATATTCTAATCCAAGTCAAAGGATATCAAGTGTATGACACTGGTGATATAAATCTTACTACAGTACAGTGGGACACTAAGTACTGCTTCTGGGATTTCTCCTTTGCCTGACACTGGTGATATAAATCTTACTACAGTACAGGGGGACAGTGAGTACTACTTCGGGGATTTCTCCTTTAGCTGACACTGGTGATATAAATCTTACTACAGTACAGTGGGACACTGAGTACTACTTCTGGGATTTCTCCTTTAGCTGACACTGGTGATATAAATCTTACTACAGTGCAGTGGGACACTGAGTACTACTTCTGGGATTTCTCCTTTACCTGACACTGGTGATATAAATCTTACTACAGTACAGTGGGGACACTGAGTACTACTTCTGGGATTTCTCTTTTAGCTGACACTGGTGATATAAATCTTACTACAATACAGTGTTACAGTGAGTACTACTTCTGGGATTTCTCCTTTAGCTGACAAGAGCTGAGTATCTTTTCTGTGTTATTCTGTATTATAGAGCTAAATTGTCTGCTTGATATCTGTGTCTTACTGCTCTGCAAATCTATAGAAAACAGTATATATTTTTTTATAATTTGCACATTCCTTACATCTGTGTTAAAACTGGTCCCCCACCCCCCTCATTTCCTGCCTTGTCTTTCAGCTGATATAATTTAGCTAGTGCTGTGTCTCCTTAATTAACAACCTGTATTCAAACTGGAGAGACAGCCTTACAGAACTATCTTCAAGTTATAGAGCTGAGTATATTTTCTGTGTTATTCTGTATTATAGAGCTAAATTGTCTGCTTGATATCTGTGTCTTACTGCTATGCAAATCTATAGAAAACAGTATATATATTTTTTTATAATTTGCACATTCCTTACATCTGTGTTAAAACTGGTCCCCCACCCCCTCATTTCCTGCCTTGTCTTTCAGCTGATATAATTTAGCTAGTGCTGTGTCTCCTTTAATTAACAACCTGTATTCAAACTGGAGAGACAGCCTTACAGAACTATCTTCAAGTTATAGAGCTGAGTATATTTTCTGTGTTATTCTGTATTATAGAGCTAAATTGTCTGCTTGATATCTGTGTCTTACTGCTCTGCAAATCTATAGAAAACAGTATATATATTTTTTTATAATTTGCACATTCCTTACATCTGTGTTGAAACTGGTCCCCCACCCCCTCCCTATTCTTGGTTGTAGTTTAAATTTGGTGGCTTTTGCAGTGCCCGCCCCACTGTAGATTTGATCTAAGACACTCCCCCAGGACATCTCTTTACCGCATTCTACCTAATAAACCCTTTCTGCACTTGCTTTTAGTCCTTTTTAATTTAATTACATTTTTTCAAACTGTCTGTGGACTAATATTGCTACATATTCAAGTGTGCCAGCTTGCACTGCATGAGAATTGTATTTACTACTGCTTTTGCTACTTTTCTAAAAAAAAAAAAAAAAAAAAAAAAAAAAATCTGCTTTTACTGTACTTGTGTTTCTTCCTACTTTATTTTGCTTTTGCGTCATCTTAAACGTTCTCAGTTGTATTTATTACTGCTTGGTGTAACTCATTCTAAGCCTTTTAGTTTAAACACTTGGGCTTCAGACCAGTTGTTTTACATTGAGAGGGTTTGTGGTCTGCACTGTAGTGGCAGAACAGGTAGCTTACATCCCTCTAAGTTGGGAACTGCTGATTGAGGGCTCAGTGTCTGTTATTCTAAAAGTATATTCTGGTTTAAGCACTTGGGCTTTCAGGCCAGTTATTTTACATTAAGAGGGTTCGTGGTCTGCACTCTTGTGGGAGGAGAGGCTGGACTCTGCCCTTCTGAGCTGGGAATTTCTGGTTGAAGGCTTATAGTGCATGCATATCTGAATTTCTTCTTACTGAAATTGGTACACCTTGTTTGCTGTAGCATAGACTAGATCCAGGCCTGCTGAATCTAGCTTTATTTGTATAACTTGAGCACTAATCCAGGCATTATTTAAAGTATTCAGTTGTATTTATTACTGCTTGGTAGTAACTTGGTTGAAGTGTAGCTATCACTCTAAGTCTTTTGGATTAAGCACTTGGGCTTCAGACCAGTTGTTCTACATTAGGAAGGTTTGTGGCATGCACTGTGGTGGCAGGACAGGTAGCTTTCATCCTTCTAAGTTGGGAACTGCTGATTGAGAGCTCAGTGTCTGTTATTCTTAAAGTGTATTAGCTCTGGTTTAAGCACTTGGGCTTCAGGCCAGTTATTTTACATTAAGAAGGTTCGTGGTCTGCACTCTTGTGGAAGGAGAGGCTGGACTCTGCCCTTCTGAGCTGGGAATTTCTGGTTAAAGGTTTATAGTGCCTGAATATTTGAACTATATCTTACTGAAATTGGTACACATTGTTTGCTGTAGCATAGACTAGATCCAGGCCTGCTGAATCTAGCTTTGTTTGTATGCTTATTTCCCTGGAACGCTAATTCCACCTAAAACATGGCTTCTCAGCGCTTCTGTGGATCCCTAGTGATATCTGCATTGCTTACTGTACTTATTTCCTTGCTTCACTTGAAAGAAAGTTACTGTTTGTCGTTTTTGCATTTAAGTTACCTGTAACACATTGCACTTGTTACCTGGCACTTGCTCACTAAAGCAATTATAAGTCAGCACTAAAAATTAAAAGCACTACACCCTCGCTCCCCATTGGCCCTTGTTTTCAATTATAAAGGAATTCCTAATATTATTCTAGCATGTCCAAAGGTCAGTTGTCAATCTCCTCTCCGGTCCAGCTGGTGAATATGGGAATCTTGAGGCAATGTTACAACTGCCTCATGTACACAGACAACCCTCTCCTCCTCCCAACAAATTCCAACACATGTGAGAGATGCAACCATATAGCCAAACTGGAGGCTAAGCTCTCTCAACTCAGTACTGGCATAACCAGTCAGGAGGAGAAGGAAACCACACTCACTACAATTCCAGTCTCACATAGACCTACCACGACAGCAAACCAAACACATAATCACACAAAACATACTCGGAGGCTCTAAATAAAGATCTGCCTAAGCAGCAGAGACCTCCAAAGCAGACACCCAAGCAACCACTACCCCAAAACAAAACACATGCAACACATATCTCACAAAGCCAGTGTGCCGAACAGTCACAGCCCTTAAGGCTAAACAACACACCTGATACACTTGTAATAGGTGACTCTATTGTCAGGCACACTGACGTCCGCCACCAGGTTGAACAAGGAGAAGGTCACGGTGAGCAGCCTGTCTGGCGCTAGGATCCGCCACATAACACAAGCACTCAGGTCACTCCAAGGCAAGCACAAATATGACTCAGTCATTGTCCATGCTGGTGTGAATGACCTGAGACGTACCTCCCTGGACTACATGAAAAGAGACATAGAGGAGCTCTCTGAGCATGTAGCCCAGGCTGGTATGACCCTGACCTTGAGTAGCATCTTACCCTCACCAAGAATGATGCCACAATATGAAAACAAGATGATCAATTTCAACAATTGGCTTAAGTATTGGTGTCATTCAAAGGGGATCCAATGCCTGTCAGCGTGGGATGATATGCACGACAAGCCACGATGCTTTGCTAGGGACGGCTTGCACCTGTCACCCCTGGGCTTTCGGATATTCGCAAAGGCTCTTGCTACCCCCATAGTGCCTTTTTTAGGCAAGGCTCAAAAGACAAACCCACCTCCATAGGTATCACAAGGGATAAGAAACTAAGAGTAATGCTACTCAACGCTAGAAGTCTAAACCTCAAGATGCACGCACTCGAAACTCTCCTTAGCACGGAGAACATCGATATCTGTGCAGTAACAGAAACCTGATTCAGGACTCCCGAGAGCACCCCAGCACTACCAGGTTATATCTCATACCATGCTTTTCGGCCCCAAAACTTGGACCGAACCACAAAAGGAGGGGGAGTATCGATATTTATCAAAGATACCCACACCTCCAGGTTGGTGGCAAAGCACGAAGCATCAGAGACTATCCATGTGCAACTAACAGTGGGTAAAACTGCCTTCCAGTTTATAGCCTGCTACAGACCACCCTCCCAAACCCAGGAACCCCACTCAGCCTTCCTGAGAACACTGGAAAATATGAAGGTCTCTCCGAACACCATTATATTGGGTGACTTCAACTACCCAAACATAGATTGGGAGCATTACTCTAGCTCTTACACCCTTGCTCAAAGGTTTCTAGAATTCATAAACTCAAATGCTATGGAACAACTTGTTACCACTCCCACAAGAGGGGAAAACATACTGGACCTGATCATCACCAACATGGGGACTCTATGCTCCAGACCAGAAGTGTATCCCTCACTGGTAAGATCAGACCATAAACTGATCTCACTGGATATTCACATCCCGACCCCACCCCCTGCCCAGAAAACCACAGTGAAAAACTTCTCTAAAGCAAATTTCACACTCCTCAAAACCGAGGTGGAATCCTTCAAAGCCCCCGGGCCTGTGGAAAATCTGCCCAGACCGCAGAATCCTTTATAAATGCATTCTATGAACACCTTCAGGAATGCATGGATCATGCAATCCCAAATAAAACCAAGACCCAATCCTCCAAAGGCAGACGACCTGTCTGGTGGACCCCAGCCATAAACAAACTATACAATAGAAGGAGGAAGCTACTACATGATAGAGCAAAATCCCAAAAAGGGAAGGCATCTCTGATCAGTATTAGCAAAAAACTAAGGGCACTCATAAAATCGTCAAAGGCCAGCTTTGAGAGAAAAATTGCACAGGACACTAAAGATAATCATAAGGCTTTCTTTAGTTATGTTAGGAACCTGGGTGGGAATTCACAGATATGCTCAGAATTAGTCCAAAATGACAAAAAATACACTGATCCCACAGACATTGCCAACATCCTGGCTGACAGGTTCAGCAAACTTCCCTCCCCACCAAAAGGGCAAATATCTATCCCAGCAGAGTGCTGCCCCCCCCGACATCTCAGATGCTCAGGTGGGAGCCGCCCTCTCCAAAGCAAAAAACACAGCATCAATGGGACCAGACGGTGTCCCAGGCTCCTACATGAACTCCAAGAAGAGCTAAACCCAAACATAAAACTACTGTTCAATCTCAGCCTTACTACAGGATATGTACCCAAAGAGTGGCGTGCAGCAACAGTGGTCCCTCTCCACAAAGGTGGTGCCTCAACGGACCCTGGAAACTATCGCCCCATAAGCCTGACTAGCTTGGTCTGCAAAGCTATGGAAAGGATCATTATGGACCTCATAAATAAAGATATTGGGGACCTACAGACACTGGATCCTACCCAGTTTGGCTTTGTTAAGGGCAGATCCTGCCTCTTAAACCTGGTTGACTTCTTTGAAACAGTCACCAAGGCCATTGAAGGGAAGGTGGTCCACACAGCCTATCTGGACCTCAAAAGCCTTCGATACAATACCCCACTCGGGCATTATAGATAAGCTCACCAGCTTAAATATAAACCCCTATGTCACTAGATGGGTTGCAAACTGGCTCAAGGACAGAACCCACATGGTTAGAATTGCTGGAGCCATGTCAGACTCCAAACCAGTTACAGGTGGCGTCCCACAAGGCTCAGTCCTGGGACCTCTCTTGTTTGGTATATATTTCTCGGAGGTACAGGCCAACACGGAAGGACTGTGGCTGACCAAGTTCGCAGATGACTGCAAACTGGGTGCCATAATCAACTCTCCAGCCGACACAAGCATCCTCCAAAAGGGCCTCATAGAAACAGACAACTGGTGCCAGAGCCATGGCCTCAAGCTAAATGCCAAAAGTGTATAGTCATCCCCTTTGGCAAAACAAGTGTGCCACAAATTACCACATAGGTGGTAATACATTAAGTACAGAAGAAGTCATTAGGGACCTGGGGACCCAAGTTGATAGCAATCTCTCATTTGACAACCACGTACAAAGTGGTTAGAAAAACATTTTATATAGCCCACCTAATCATGAAGGGATTCACATCTGGATTAGGGGAGGTCATCGTGCCTCTTTACTCATCCCTCATCAGGCCCATAATCGAGTACAATGCCCCTTTTGGGATGTACCTTACCAAACACCTGCAGCAACTGAAAAGACCCCAAAAGTACCTCACCAAGAGGATCAAAGGCCTCAAACAGATGCCATATGCTGCCCGGTTAAAGAAACTCCAGCTCTACTCAGTGGCATACCGACTGCTCAGAGGTGATCTTTGCCTGACGTACAAGGCCATGTCCAACCCGGAATTAAGGGACATGCTGCACCTCAAAAAATCCAAATCCCATCAAGCTACACGCTCGAGAGACTTGAACCTCAGCACTGAAATAAATAGGACATGCTGAAGGGACAGATTCATAACCCAGAGGCTCCCTTCACTATGGAATAAAATCCCAGTCCAGGTTAGGCAGAGTCCCTCATTGACTCTCTTCAAGAGGAATCTTGATGAGTGGATGGGAGATCATAGGTTTACCCCGGGTATCACTTCTGTGTCACTGTTAGACAGAGGCACAGTATACTAACCTCGAAAAAGGGCATAGCAAAATTAATTTAAAATGGGTGGCAAAAGCCAAACATACTCTGGCTAGGCTTATAAATGCCCTAGGGCAGATAGCCTAGTATGAACCTATGAACCTATGAACTGGTGATATAAATCTTACTACAGTACAGTGGGACACTGAGTACTACTTCGGGATTTCATCTTTAGCTGACACTGGTGATATAAATCTTATTACAGTACAGTGGGACAGTGAGTACTACTTCTCGGATTTCTCCTTTACCTGACACTCGTGATATAAATCTTACTACAGTACAGTGGGACACTGAGTACTACTTCTGGGATTTCTCCTTTAGTTCACACTGGTGATATAAATCTTACTACAGTACAGTGGGACACTGAGTACTACTTCTGGGATTTCTCCTTTAGCTGACACTGGTGGTATAAATCTTACTACAGTACAGTGGGACAGTGAGTACTACTTCTGGGATTTCTCCTTTAGCTTCACTGGTGATATAAATCTTACTACAGTACAGTGGGACACTGAGTACTACTTCTGGGATTTCTCCTTTAGCTGACACTGGTGATATAAATCTTACTACAGTACAGTGGGACACTGAGTACTACTTCTGGGATTTCTCCTTTACCTGACACTAGTGATATAAATCTTACTACAGTACAGTGGGACACTGAGTACTACTTCTGGGATTTCTCCTTTACCTGACACTAGTGATATAAATCTTACTACAGTACAGTGGGACACTGAGTACTACTGCTGGGATTTCTCCTTTAGCTGACACTGGTGATATAAATCTTACTACAGTACTGTGGGACACTGAGTACTACTTCTGGGATTTCTCCTTTAGCTGACACTGGTGATATAAATGTTACTACAGTACTGTGGGACACTGAGTACTGCTGCTGGGATTTCTCCTTTACCAGACACTGGTGATATAAATCTTACTGCAGTACAGGGGACACTGAGTACTACTTCTGGGATTTCTCCTTTGGAACTGCTAATTCTTTACTCCTACAGAGGGATTCAAGCTACAGTTTCCACTACAACTACTGCTGCTGTTGCTGCTGCCTTGCTGCATGTTTTGAGGTCTAACATGGCATCTTGTCAGGAAAAAGTTAAACAAAACATGGGTTTGCACTAAATTTATACCACTGAACATTCTAGTCCTGAGTGGAATCATTCATTCTCCAACAGTGATGTCTAGCTACAAGAAAAGATAACTGCCTTTAACAGTTGGCTAAATAGTTGTTGTCAATGCAGGGGGATCCAGCATATGACAGGAAAACTTTGCAAAGGATGGCCTGCACCTCTTGTTCCAATGCTCAAGGGCTTCTACGTACTGGCTAAAAGCCCATGCTAACCCACCCCTACAGTGCCTTTTTAAGTAGAATCTAACTAATGCACATCCCACTGTAACTATAACATCAAATCCAAAACAGGATCACATTAAGGAGGCTCTGCTCAGTGCTAGAAGTCTCAGAAGTAAAATGCTTAACCTTAAGGTCTCCTGCATTTGGATCATATCACTATCTGAGGAATTATTGAAACCTGGTTTAAATGTTCAGAAAACATTCTCTCCATACCAGGGTTTTGTGGTTAGCATACGTTTAATCTTGATGGCAACTGTGGTAGTGTTTCCATATTTTTTCAATAGATTTTGTTAACCATTGTGCATCTATCCCACTATCTTCAGTTGTAGTTATTAACCTTTCATCTTTTGGTTTAAAGTTGCATCAGATTTTGATTGGCATGTGGTTGCTCCAGCAGTTATCAACAACGTCCATTAAAATTGTAAGCTTTTCAGTTTTCTTTTCTTTTCTGCCTTTTTTTTTTGCACACCTCAGGTTTTATTCCAGTCCAGTCACTATGGTCATTTCTGATAATGTCAGCAAATATGCATGCAGTCCCACAAACCTTGACAGATGCTTATACTCAATTTCAAGGAGGTACATGCCTCCACCATTAGAACTGAAGTATACATAATCTTGACAAGCAATGTTTTTTATACATCATATGGTAGGTATGAAGCAGTTTCCTCTTCCTTTATGGTAGAGCACAGTGGGAAAATTGAACTGCAGCTTGGACCTTAGTTTTAGATTTAAAAGTAGTTTTCAAAATTAGATTCAGTCTTCTAAAATACTTTCTTCATGTTGGGTCATACTGTATTGCTGTTCTTTCATCTAGTCCCAAATATTTTCATTTGTTTGCCAGAGGAAGTATGCAGTTTTAATCATCTCCAAAATGTAGATAAGATGCCATTTGTCAAGGCTTTTTTTTTAAGTTAGACTGCATCCAAACCTAGTTTATTATGTAAACAACTTGTACTGAGGGCAGGGCAAAACATTAACAGTGGCAAAAATTATAGTAGAATATTCTCTGCTGGATTCTTGGCATTCTGCATACTGTGATGAAAACTACTTCCTTACAATAGTGGATACGTGCTGATCAAAGGACAGTTCATTGTGGACATAGGCACCCAGATTTCTGACTATGGGATCAACTTTCAGGTGCATGTTTTCAATGTGATAGTCACAAGGGAAGCCACGCATGCTGGGGAACAGATTTGCACATTTTTTGGCATTTAGTTTTAGTCCATGGTTTTGACATCAGCTACTTTTTTCAAAAGGCCTTGTTGGAGGATTTGGTATCCACTGGAGAGTTTATGTTGGCACCATACTTATATTTATCTGCAACCTTGGTCAACCATAAACTGTTAACATTTGCTTTGACCTTTGAGAAGTAAATGCTAAAGAGGACTAGCTCAAGGAATGAAACTTGGGGTACACTACTTATGACAGGACTTTTTTTCAGGGGGGGATAAAGCTACCCACCCTAATTTCCTGAGTTCTGTTTATGAGACAGTTTGCTATCCAATGTGTTACACGGGGATTTACATTTATTTGGGAGAATTTAGCTATGATATCTGAGTGTGGGGTGGTGTTGAATTAATTTTTTTAAGTCTAGCCATGTGGTGCATATTGATCTGCCCCTATCCCTTGCTTCAGTAACCTTTTAAAAGATGTCAAGCAGGTTTAGTAGGCAGGATATGCCCTTGATAAATCTGGACTGGTTTTGGTCAAAAGTTTGTAGGTTACCTATGTCCTAAATTATTAATTCCATAATGATATTTTCCATAGCCCTACAGATGAGGCTGGTCAGGCTTATGGATCTATAATTACCCAGATCTGTAGATGCCTCATTTTAGTATAGAGGATGACTATTGCTGT
Source organism: Protopterus annectens (assembly GCF_019279795.1). Taxonomy (NCBI): domain Eukaryota; kingdom Metazoa; phylum Chordata; order Ceratodontiformes; family Protopteridae; genus Protopterus; species Protopterus annectens. The sequence continues at coordinate 1,664,612,607 of NC_056744.1, read as the reverse complement.
CCTCCATTCATCTGGCATAAAACCTGCTTGAAGTCTGATATTGAATACCATATGTAGGGGAGGGGTAAGACAAGTCATGTTTAGGCTGACCAGTAGGCAGCCCAGTATGTTACACAGTCCCATAGAAGTGATATTTTTGTCTTGGATAGTGCCTTGAGAACTTGTTCTTGGGAGATTTGAAGTTGTGTAGATACAGGTATGTGATCTAGGAATATAGGAAGGAAAAGGGTGATAAATTCTAAACTAAATTTGTCTGCTAGAGTGGCTGTGTTCTCTGGGTCTGAGTATGTGGTAACCTTTACTATTAGCTTTGTAGAGTGCTGGGCATTGTTTCTGAGATTTCCAACATAGATAAGAAAGGCTTTGTGACTGTTTTTACCTTGTTATCTGGCTTTGGTTGATTTGATCGGGATCTAGAGTTCCTTGTTAACTTTAGCAAGATCATTGCTGACATCGTGAGAGTTAAATTTATTTTTGTGCAAGAAATCTGGACAAAGCCTCAAGTAATGTGGGCAACAAAGCCCAAAAATATGGAACACCTTTAAATATTGCTCTTATAAACTTACAAAGTTGCTAGACTAACAAGATTTGTGTTAGCATGTATTCTCTGAAGGATGTACAGTCTGAAACTCAAATATATGTCATTATGTAGTGATTTCAGTCCTAAGTATTTCCCTGAAAATCACAAATCTTATGAAGAACAGACTAAATACATTAGGTAAAAATCTGGATGTTCTTCAGAAATCTGGAGAGTTGAGAGGTAGGCATGCAATGATTTTTTTTGTTCTTTAATTATAACGCCTGTTTGTATTAGGATTCCACCAAAGGGGTGTATTTTTAAATTTGGCATTGTATTTACTTTGGAGGGGAAGGGAGGCCACAGTGGTGCAACGGTTAGCATTGCCACATCACACCAAGAGGTTCTCTGGTTTGATCCTCGGCTGGGGTGCCTTCTGTGCGGAATCTGCATGTTCTCCCTGTGGTTGCATGGGTTTCCTCCAGGTGCTCCGATTTCCTCCCACATCCCAAAGACGTGCTGTAGGTGGATTGGGCACACTAAATTGGCCCTAGGCGTGAGTGCATGCTTGTGTGTGCCTTCTGTGGAAGGTTGGGCACCAGACTGGCAACTCAACACTGTAAAATTCCACTGCCAATCATGAGCGGACAGTGATCCGCTGTGGTGACCCCTAACTGGAAAAGCTGAAAGAAGAAGAAGATTTATTTTGGTGGGGAGCAGATGTGTCTCTGCAATTTACATGTGCATAGAATTGGGCAGAAACAATTCTGCATAATCAATGGGTTATGATGACAGAAGTTTTTTTTTTTTTTTAATTTAGACAGGTTATCACTCAAGTTTAGCAGATTGGCCTTGGCATAATCTCTAATTACTGAGGTATTGGAAGATGGTTACAACTTCAGTCTTAAGGAGAAACTGACTGGTCTGGAGTCCAGTTTGACCAAGAAGGAAGTTAGAATTGATGGGGAGTCATGCTGCCTCATATTAGTAAAGACCAAGTCCAGGATTTTATCACCCCTGGTTAGGATATGGAATAGCTGGTCCAGGGAGTTTGTACTGATGTAATCCAGAGATTTCTGTGCATACATCTTTGATGATGTACAAGTCTCCCAACTAATGAAGGGAGAGCTCATGTCTCAAAGGATAATGATGTTTGGCTAAATATTAGCATAAGAACTCCATAGAGGTAGGTCAGAGGTATGGGCTGAGGGCGGACACAGAGCGGGTACTTTTGCTAGCTAAGATATAATAAGTGTTTTATTAATAGTAAGTTGGAAGTGGGGGAGTTCCAGGTCATTATTTTGTCTAATGAGCCTGGAGGTGATTTTTTTAAGAATATGGAGACACCATTGCCTTTAGTGTCTTCATCTAATGCAGTGGGTCAGAATGTGTGGTACACACTGAAACCCTACACTTTTGGAATGCTCTCATTGGGCCTAAACCAGTTCTCCCTTGTTGGGTCTTTCGGCTTTTCCCGGTTAGGGTCACCACAGCAGAACTCCAGTCCACTAATGATTGGCAGAAGATTTTTACGTGCTGAGTTGCTAGGGTTGGGAGGGTGGCCTAATGGTAAAGGTGTTTGCCTTGCAAACACAAGGTACAGGGTTTGAATCTCACAGGGGATAATTGGCTAGGCTTAAAATGGCTCGCAAGGGCAGTTAGCCTAGTACTAATCTATGAATCTATGAATCTATGAATCTATGATGCACAACCTTCAATCAAGGTACGCCCATTCACTCATGTCTCCACACAGAAGACGCTCTAGCTGAGAATCAAACAGGACAACGTCTTACTGTGAGGCGACAATGCTACCGCAGCACCACCACCACAGTAAACCAGTTCTCCCTGATGAAGCATATATTAATGTCTTCCAGGGAGGGAGTGCTTATGGGGATTAGAGTTTTTTTGTTAAGGCTCCTTGCTTTGAGCGGATATAACTTTTTGTTTCTCAGATTTTGTTTTGCTATGTTGGAAGCTTTAGAAGACTGGCATTGACTAAAAAGGCACTATTGGTTGGACAATGGTTTAGCCAGTATAAGAAAACCGTGGGAGAATAAATGCAGGCTATCCCTGTTCAAGCAGTTAAGACTGTCTACCATTTCAGCCCATACACATTGTTACCAGTAGTTAAGTCAATTGTATAAGACATTAACCTTTTGTTTTTACTGCAACATCATTCTTGATTATGATAGAATGCTGCTCAAGGCTAGGTCTATAGCTGCCTCAAATACATATTCTGAGAGCTCCATCATGTCTTTCTTTATATAGTCCAGAGCTGTATGTATCAAGTTATTTACTTGCATGTGCACTATGACTGTGTCATATGTGTACTTGTGGTACAAGGACATGAGTGCATGCATGATGTAGTGAATGCTGTCACCTGACAGACAACTGATAGTAATTCTTTCCTTACACAGCCTGCAAGGTGATGCTATCAGTGTGTCTCACTATGGCATCACCTATGACTAAGATATTGGAATGTACAGAGGTTTGCCTTATGAGCTACTGAATTTAATTTGTGTGACTCTTAGATGTATGTTTCATGGTGAGTGCTGCTTGTGTTGTTTGTTTGTGAGGATGATGAGGGTACTTGTTTCATATGGTTACAATTAAGAGGCTTTTGTGGTTTAGGTAGGTTACTTTTAAGAGATTTAGAATATGTAGGTGTAGGTGTTTTATCTGAGCTGTGTGATGTGTGCTACTGACAACCTACATGCAATTTGTTGTGGTTTGTGTGAGAAGCTTGCTTCCAATAACATTATATAACTACATCTCTCACATTGTGTCAGTTTGTTTAAGTAGTAGGTGGTGGCCAGTAAACATGAGCCAACTGCTGCATTGTATCAAGATGCTCATTTCAACAAAGCTAGATGTAGAGATGGCTGGAAAGTACAAGTTAATAGTTGCATGTGCTTATAATGTGAACTGAAAGGGGAGCAGTGCCTATGAGGTTTGATTTGATTACTAGAGGCGTTATTCATTTGGTATTGGAAATACTGACGGTCTCAACACAGCTTCATGTAGCTTGGAATCAATGAATATTTGCTACTTCTCTCACCAGAAGAAAAAGAGTAGCCCTAATCTGAAGATGCTTCCTGAGAAGTAGTTTTAGCCCAGCTGGCTTCAGTGTGCTTGTTATAGTCTTCTCTTTGTAGATATCCTATCTAGAACCTACAGCAGCTGGATAAAACAGAAAGCCAAGGTACACAAAGGCTGTGAAAAGGTTCTCAACAAAACTGCAACCAGACCACTCAGTGAAGCCCATACATGTTATCTAATCAGAGGCTAGCAGGAATCAATGCCTCTCTGTTCCTTCTCTCACCAGGAGTAAAGCAGTAGCATTAATCCCAAGATGGCTCTTAAGAAGAACATTTCAGACTTTCCAGTGACTTGTACTGTCGAGGAAGGCTAGAAACTAATGCCCCTCTGCTCCTTCTCTCACCAGGAGCAAGACAGAATCACTAATCTCAAGCTGATTCTCAAGAGGCAGTTCCTCTCAATGATTGGTAGTCTAGTCCCAGTTGTTAAAAGGATTACTACTGTCAGTACTACAGTGTGCACTAAGTGAGAGGGATGACATGAACACAGTGTAACTCAAACTTTAAAAGTCTAATTGGAGGGCATTCCCACTTTGATCTTTCACTGCCCATTAGAATTATGAACCAATTTCCTTTACTATATTCTCTGATTGTGATACTTTTTTAACTGCTTTGTAGTCAGTTTTAATTGATAATTCCATGGTGGTCCTTGTTTCTTTGTTTTTTCACTAATTTATGCTTTCCTCGTAATGCCTTGTTTGTTATTACTTTAAACAGTAATGTAGTCTGATTGCCTCTGTTATATCATGTGAATCTCTTTTGTTGCTTTCAATTAGTGCATTAATTTGTTTTACTAATATGTGATCAGTCTGACATTTTCATTTTCTTTATTATATTATATTATATATTATATTATATTATATTATATTGTATTTTATAAAATGTCATCTCTGAAAAGACGAGAAATGTGCACGCAGATTGGCCAAACCAACCAGTGTGCACATTGTAAATCCAAAGTAACCTAAGTTACAAGTCCAGCCGATAAGAAATCATGCAGCGCTGCCTTTCTTTTCAGACATGACATTGTATAATAAACTTTCTAAGTTAGCATCATTTTAAACAATCTCCCTTATTTTAGACCCATACTTACCAATTTCTTCTGCTTTCTTAATTATTATTTTTTAACAAGAAACATTTGTATGACAAGCAAAAAGATGGGATGCTTACAGATTATTATTTGTCTTTTTTTATTATGTAGCACAATTAAAATAATTTCACTAAATATCAAAATAGCAGATCGTCCATTCTGTAGGAGAGCCTTTATACCAGAACCCTAACAGACGTAAATTAATCGCCTCTTTCTTGACAGCTTCGTCCGTCACTGTGCAATCTGAATGCATTTGTGGGATGTCATACGACCCTAAAATTGGAGGTAACTAGACTTTGCTTAATTCTGTCATGTTGCGGGAACCTTAGAAACTTCAACATGGTGGAAGTAGAAGAAGTCTGATATGAAGTAGCCCATGTGTCAGGGTTTGTTTTTGGATCATTAATATTCCAACAGCATAACTGCGACTCCAACACACTGAGTATTTCAGATATTCTGAGATGCCCATTAGGGGAGGTGTAATTTATGATAGAAATGTAAGCTTCAGTTTACATGGCAAAGTTCTTCCTCTTTAGACAGACGTGCTAGATGCAACTTGCAGGGCAAGTATTGTAGTATTTGAAGACATCGTTATAATCGAGAGGATGTAATCAATGTTTAATGCTGTACAGTGTTTTAACTAGTTGTCTCTCAGTTCTGATGAAGGGTTGTACCACTAGATCAGGAAGAGCTATTTTCCAGATCTGACCGTAATGCGTGAAAAAAATAAAGTGTACATCGTCTCAGGAAATGAGAGGGAAGGGTTTGCAAAGCTAGCACAAAAGTTGTCACAAGTTGTGATATATAGGCTTGTTTCTAGATAGACGGGCAGAAATGTTCATTTTTTTATTGTAGCACCATCTAGTGTAAATATAGTGCAGTACTTTAAGTATTGCTACCATTTACAAATTCACTGTTTGCAATATAAACATTGGACAGTGTTAGTTTCCGGATGAACGGTAGCAAAAAACACCTACTAGTAGTCAAACGGACAGCCCCAGTTTAATCACACTTATCTATTTAAAACTGCCCTCTATCATCTATAGTTGAGGAAGAAGTTGAGAAGCATAGGTAGCTGAGTACCTTACAAGTGTCCCTGATTTTTCCTTAATTTTTAGGGCTTCCCTCTTAATCCCTTTGAAAATTAATGCCTTTTGAAGAAGAGTGGTGGGTAGCACTTATTATATAATGTCACCTCCATTCTCAAAAGTTCAAGACAAATCAGAGAGGCTGTGCCTAACTAACTCAAAGTGTGGATTATTTTATCTCACAAAAAGTGGAAGAATACAAAGTAAAGCAAACAAAAACCTAAATAACAACAACACAGACATAACACAACACAAAACTAACATCATTGTATAATAGCAATAACCCATGGCTGGGTATGGGCAATGCTGGATTTTCCCACGGTTGGCTTTGTTTGGTCAATCAGGCTTCACCCTCGTGACCAAACCATGCCAACCGTGGGTAAATCTAGCATTACCCACACCCAGCCGTGGGTTATTGCTATAATATTTTCCAGTTATATTAATTCCTGCAAGGTTTCCTTTGTTTTTCTCTTCATGACTAAGAAATCATCTAGATTAAGAATTCAGTTGTAACAATAAATTCTCTAGATAGAATTTCTCATATTTTGTTTTCTGAATCACTAAAGTGAGGACACCTGCATTGTTGGAGGGTTTTGAATTAGTTGTTCTTCAAGCTATGGCACAAACATTTTTTTTTTTTTTTTGTGAGGGTTTGGCAGTTTTTTTTTTTTTTTATCCTGTGATAAGTGCAGACAGCTTCCATTTTATTCTTAATATTCTTCATGACATATACCACAATCTGTATTTATTTAATTGTTTTATTAATTTACAATGACATGCATTGATCTGCAAAGGTATTTCCAGACAGAGCACAGGTGAAAATATCATTTGATGTGCTTTATTTTCAATGTGACAGAGAAGGAAGATTTTACAATAAACAGTACTGAGATGGGTAAAATTAAACATACATTGTTGAAATATTTGAAATTAGGCAAAAATGCAACATCAGTGAAGAAAATATATTCAAACTGTTGTAGTATAAAAAATTTAAATTGTTATTTACATTGTTTGCACATTATGGAATTATAGTGATTAAGGTATTCACAGGAGGGTGGAAGAAGTGAAAGGTAATTAGAGATAGAATAAATCTATTGTTATACTGATGATTTAAAAAAAAAATTAAAGGTTAAAATATGCCTTTAAGTAACAAGTTTCCCTTTGGAAGCAGGAGTATTAGTTTTCCTTCAGTAGGTATGTTTAGCTGTGTTCCGAAGGTAGAGCAGGAAAAGTGTGACTTTAGATACATGGGAGGGTTGTCCAAAGATTGGGGGCTACAGAGGAGGGAGGCGTGCTTGGCAATGGCACCCGCAGGCAGGTGCAAGGGGGTGCACTTGCACCCCCCTGGAACCAGCTGGCTGAGAAATTAATTTTATTTTAATTTAAAAAAAAAATTTTTTTTTAAAGGGCATTCCTCTTTAAGAACCCCCTTTGAATCCCATCCAGTTGCACAGACGCTGGGCGCCAGAACCATAGAGCAAGGGGGAGGGAGCGCCCCCTCACTTTTACAGCTATATAGGTAGTCCCATGCGTGCATTGCACGTTAACATTAAATTCAATCACAATGCGCGGAAATGGATTCCACATCAAGCCAGCTGCCAGAGTCCCCCCCAATGCTTTGTTTATGTGCTGGAGGGAAGCTCCATTTGTTACAAGCTGAGAGGTCTGTTTTACTGTATATACTGAGAGGTCCATTTTACTTTTCATGCTGAGAAATCCGTTTTACTTTGTATGCTGAGATCCATTTTACTTTGTATGCTAAGGTCCATTTTACTTTTTATGCTGAGGTCTGTTTTACTTTGTATGCTGAGGTTCGTTTTACGTTTTATGCTGAGGTTCATTTTATGTTTTATGCTGAGGTTCGTTTTACATTTTATGCTGAGAAGTCGTTTTACTTTTTATGCTGAGAAGTCTGTTTTACTTTTTATTGCGTCTGTGTGTGTACTTATCTGTGTTGGGATGCCTTTTATCTGTGGTGGAAGACATTCCCATACCTTGGGAGCTTGAAAAGAGAAGCTGTTTTCTGCAAAAGTATAGATTATTTTAAGGGGTTTGACGGTTGTGAGTGCTTGGGGGGGTTGTTAGAAAGCTATACCCATTATAACCTGTTATTCTTGCAGCAAAGAAGGTGAAAGTGTTCAAACTGAGTAGTTTATTGGCTAGTGATCCCACTACAAATGTGACCCTTTGTCTGATAAGGAGCAACTTAGCCTTGTAAGGTTGAACCAGTGACATTCTCTTTGTAGTGATAGGGTAATAAATCTGCATGAGGCTGTTTATTTTGCTTACATTCTAAAATTCTAAATGTAGAGAAGAACTTCTATGCCAGTAGCTGCTCTACCTTCAAGACAGAAAGTGGGAAATCTTTTTGACCCATAACAGTATTTTATATACTTTGACTATAGTTAATTGAATAAGGTACTAGAAGTTCAGGCTTCAGCTGAGCATGCTAAAGTATCTTATTTTGGTCATATAAACAATTATTCTTGCAAAGCTATGAATTCTCCTTATAGATACTGATATAAAGGCCAATGTACAACTTTAACATCATGAGTTTTATTATGATGACCATGCAAATTCTGTCAATTCTTATCTGTGTACCAGAAGCAAATAAATAATGTCTAAAGGTAAAGATTTTAGTTCTGAAAAGGTCACATCATCTTTAAGATTCAAATTAATTGCACAGTTTATTTATTTTACAAATTGATAACCAGGTAGATGAACTGGTTTACTGACCTTTCCAGTAAACACACAGGTAGTAAAGGACAATGACAAAAAACAAACAATAAATAGCAGTGCAAACAGGCGTGACTAATTTTATTTTGTATAAATATGTCAAAGCTTTAGTAGTTGTTGAAATTCAGAGTCACATTAGCAATGGCATCCTCCTTATCACAATAAAATTAAAACTTACTCCGTGATGAAACATTTTTCCATGTTATTTAATGCAATTTAAATAAATTATCAGCATTTACTTGAAGCTATAGAAACTGATAGTTTTTTTGCAGTATTCTAAAACAATCTTAGCATATTTTAACCTTTAATTTTTTTTTTAAATCATCAGTATAACAATAGATTTATTCCACAATATAACTGAATTTCTCGTTTGTTCCTTAAGAGAAGAACAAGCACTAAATTTTATAACTTTTAATATCGGTGAATGTCGTCTTGTTTCTTGAAGAAAAAAAACTGCTTTGGTTAATTCCAGATATATAAATAAAATGCTTTCTTACTGCTACTTTTAATACAACTGATATTTAAGAAAACATAAGGATGCTCCCATATTCTTAAAACAATATCTAAATAAAAACTATATGTACTTCTGGACAAAGATGTCCTTAAACAATAAACTAAGTAAAGGATCATTAAAATAAGAAAAGTAAAAATCTTATTTAAAACCTGTAACAAAAAGTCATATCTAAGCACACTATTTAATTTAATACCAAACAAATGTAAAATGAAAAAAATATAACTACAAATTTCAAGTCATATTTACAACTTACTAGGGAAAACCAGGTTCCTAGCCTGGTTAAAGTTACTTATTCAGATTACACTCCAGCAATGTTAAACCAATAACTACCACAGTGACCTCAACTCCACCTGAATTGCTCTTGCAGTAACAAGCTTACATAACCCTACCTAACCCTAATTAAAGTACATTATATTAAGATAAATTATACCATATCCTATTTCAGTTTCAGATTTAAACTTATATAATCACTTTTAGGTCTCTCTCTCTCTTCACCTTATCTATTTCACTCATTACTATTAAATCACTATTAATGCAGTTATTAGAATAGCAGACTGTTAGTACAGACAGAGATACAGTAAATAGTGTGGATTGCAGAGTTTATAAGCATATGCAAGCCTACTCACAAATCCTTCACTTACTTCTTAGTTCATATCTTTTGTTCAGAATTCCTCCTTTTATTCTTGGCAATTTAGTATTTCCTGCTGTAACTTCATTAATGCTGGCAATTAGAACACTCCGATCCTTCCTTGGCAAGGATATTTTATTTTAAATTATACAGTGACTGGCCATTAACAATCAAAAACATGCACGCTGATTCGGGATCGTAACCAGATCGCCCCACTGTAAAATCCAACATATATCAATACAAAAAAAGTCTGGTTGCCCAGACTTTCTTCTATTAATATATATGCTACACTGCAGTCCTGTGAATGTCCTCCTTTGGATGAATTACCTAGCTACTATGAACTTATCAGTTTGCCATCCATTCCCTATGGCAGTATTGGTAGCTTATCATTTTTTAATTTAACATAGGCAATTTATTCTTCCAGGGCAACAGCCACTTTATTTGTAGATGAAACAATGAAATATAAAGTTATTTCTTAGTAGCAACCACTTCATTAGTTAGAGATCCCTTTAATGTGGAATTATTATATGACTGACTTCTGCAGAAATTTTGCATATTTACTGACATTGGTGGATTGTAATGACAGAAGTTCACGTGGCCTTTTTCCACTTGAAATTTTCTGAACCGGGTAGTTCTGTCATTGGTTCATGCATTTTGTTTTGTTGCTTACTAGAAGACTGTTCAAAACTACAAATTTAAAACATGGACTAACAACTAGTGCTGTATTATAACTGCACAAATATCTATTTGTCCTGTGTGGCATCAAGAAGGTACTTTGTCAGAAGCAAGTGCAGTGATTCTAACAATGTTCTAAATTCATGAGAGCAATATTTATAATCTGCTCCTATTTATTTTAGGCTTTGTCCAGATTGAGGTCCAGATTGAGGTTGAGGTGTGTATGAGAGAATGTGAAATGCCCTAGTTAGAGTTAGCAGGTGGAATTTATTTTCAAGTGCATTTTCAAGGAATTGCGAGCTTCAAGGGGAAGAGGTTTACTGCTGCTCATGCTAAGCCTGCTTAAAATGTCCAACTGTTTTGTTTAGCAAATGGCATCACTATTGTGGTATAGAATTTTAAAGCAGCACAGCAGGTAGCATACTTGCATCTTGATACAGAGGGCTATAGGTTCTAGTCTCACAGCATGTAGATTTGTATTTTAAGGGGGTGGAGTGCTGCAGTCCTGAGTATGTCTTCCTTTGGATGAAATGCCTAATAACTATGAACTTGTTTTTCAGCTTGCCACCCATTCCCTATTGCAATATACCAGCTTACCATTGTTTTAATATAACGTAGGCAATTTATTCTTCAAGGGAAGCAGGCACTGAATTTGTAGATGAAACACTGAAATATAAAGTTATTTTATAGAAACAACCTCTTCATTGGTTTCAGATCTCTTTAGTGTGGAATTATTCAGATGACTTTTACTTCTGCAGAGATTCTGCATATTGATTGATATTGGTGGACAGAAGTTTGAGTGGCCCTTTATGGTTGAAATGTTCTGAATTGGGCAGGTTGTCATTATTGGTTCATATGATTTGTTTCATTGCTTAAAGGAAAAATGTTCAGAACTATACATTTAAAACACACTCTAACAAGTGGTGCCGTATTATACAAGGGATATAATTCAGTTATTATATAGCATAATTAATAGTCAGGAAGGTGAATCAAAGAACTTTTGCATGGTTCTAAAAATGTGTGCAAGGAGCCTATGATTTGAAAACAGCCCAAAGGTAAACTTACCCTGCCCCTGGCCAGAAGCATTTTCTTTGAATGTGAGTTTCAATTTTGTTTCAATGAATGTGGGTTTCAAATTGTAGAGAAGTTTTAATGCTAAGTCTGTTTTCATTGAAAAACTATTGCTTTGTTTAGGTTTAGTAAATGTCTATCAGTGTTTGTGCTATAGAATTTGAAATAAAAGTTGTAAATGAAATCCAAATATCTGTAATCATTGTAGAAGTAAAGCATAAAACAATATGCACACTGAGAGATTTGAACAGTGTCTATGACAAATGGGCAGAAATAGCCAAGTAATGGGACAATGGAATGATGGCGGGGCTGCGTGGGTGGAGGGGGTGTGCCTGCATGGGTGGGGCTCTGGGTTTGCACCCCCCCTGCAAAAAATCCTGCGGGCTCCCTTGGTGCTTGGTCCTAGGAAACTTACTTAAGGGTGCATGTAGTATAGGAGCAGACAATGAATATCCTCCGCGGTTGTACAAGCTTGTTTTTTTTTCAATTAGTTTGGCTGCTAGAGGAGATACTATACAAAGTGACGGTAATCTAGAGAATTCAACACTTAGTAATAGATCTGATTTTGTTAAGAGAGGAGACATTTTGCTTTGACTAGGGTGAGGAAGTGATCATCATGGGCAGGTGAATTATTAATAAATCAGCAGATATGGTTAGTAATGTCTTGTAGGACTTTGTTTTTTATTTGTCAGCTGCTGTTAGGGGAAGGCCATATTCTAGATGGGACAGAAGGATCTCTGTCTACAGCTAATCTTACAGGAGCTGTAACATAAGTTGATATTTTGTTGAACAGAAGAAGACAGAGAGTGTTTTTTACTTGTTTTTTTCAATATGGAGTTTAATGTTGAGGGACTGATTCAGTAAGATCCTGAAGTATTTGAAGGAGGTGACAGTTTCTATAATGATGTTATTAAGGTCTACAATTTGGAAGCTTGTAGGGGTTTTAGAGAGTTTTTGATGAGTTGCAAACAGATTTGTTTTTTGAGGGATAAGTATTAGTTAATGGTTTATTGAGCAATAGGGGAGGGTGAGCAAATCAAACTGAAGCTGGGAATGGATTACATATATATATATTATCTGTTTTGTCTGGGTGAGATTTGGTAAAGATATAGATAGAGAAAGAGAGATAGACAGATAGATAGATAGATAGATAGATAGATAGATAGATAGATAGATAGATAGATAAATATATAGATAGATAGATAGATAGATAGATAGAAAGATAGATAGATAGATAGATAAATATATAGATAGATAGATAGATAGACAGATAGATAGAGAAATATATAGATAGATAGATAGATTGATACAGCTATATATATGTATATATAAATATATATATATATATATATATATATATATGTATATATAAATATACACACACACACACACACACACACACGTTTCAATTTATTTTCCTATGTCGTTTTGTCTTCTACTGGTTTAATTTTTATTCTCATTTCTGTTTGAAATGCTTCTGCTGTTCTAAACAGGGATGTCATCTTAGATTTGTTTTCTTCCTGGTTTAAATCTTTCATTCTATTTGGATCTGATTATGTCAACAAAATATATATGCAGACTTAGTATTACTGTCAGTTTTAAAGAGGATCATGTCCCCTTCAGACCAAGGCATATGTAAGGTAGTATTCATAAACACTGATCCCAAATGAGCAATGAACTCTGCTCAGTTTGGCACAGCTGTGCTGCTGAGCCATAAAGCACTATAAAGCCCTGCGTTTGAATCGCCCATTAAATCACATACCACTCAGGTTTTATAATACCATATAAGTGCCACAATGACTATACCATAGCTGCATGGCACTCAGGTGTGACCTACAGTCTGTTCACTTAGGTAATCTGCTTTCCTCATTGAGGTGAATAGGTGCAACTCGGGTAGCATTCATGTGCACCCATCTCATAAGTTGTATGGAACCAAAGTCTTGGAGGTGTTGTACTGTGCAACTTCTCAATGCGCAAGAACATTTATGATGCATACAGACCTAATTTTCATAAGCCATACTCAAAATATCCTCACTTGGTTGCTTAACTTAGCAGCAAGGTTTTATTCATTCTTCCGTTATGTAGTGTGTTTTTTATAGAATCACTTTAGCTTTGCATGTTGTGCAAGGCTGTAGAAAGTGGCCTTCCATAGTATGGAAAGTTTTATCAGTACACTGGTTTTGGTATATCAGGCAGTTCTCTTGTTAAGACTCGAACAGCTATAGGAGTTTCTGAGCTAAAACACAACCAACTGGGCAATAAATAGCACAAATAGCACAGATATTACAAATAATACAGAGAGCAAATAGTCAGAGATCCCTAAGTGATATAATGTATTTCATTCATTTAACCCATTCATCTGTGATTTTTTTTTTTATGTCTCTTTAAAATTTTCAGTAAATCCATACTGCTGTTGGTAAACAAATACTATAGGTTCATTACAAATTTTGTCACTAGCATAAATGCTATTGAGGCATTATATGTATACTTACAAAATGGCCTAGATACAAATTATCTTAAACCAGAGATTTGTATCTTCATGCTGTCTTTTCATATGGCTTGATGAGTTCTCTTAATGTACTTGACTCACTATTTTTAACAATAGTTGAAACATCACAACCTTTGAAGGCCACAAATGGATTAGTTGTAATGCACAAAACCTTGTCAAGGTTTTCACGATGACATGATGAAATGTAGTTCATACAATTAGTATCCAATGCATTTTTGGCTAACATTAATACCTGGATTTTCAAAATTCTGTCGTTCCAAGAGAAGGAGAAACAAGCATTGCTCCTGTGTAGTCAGCTGACCCTTCACTGAACAAATTTTGAGATATTTCCAGAATATACGGTAAAATGTGGTACCAAAAATCTTCTCTTTGACGTTAATCTTAATATTGATGTGTAAAAAAAAAGCTGAAGTCTAAAAACCCTGTAATTCAAAATTCAAACCTTAAAAAAGAAGTTACATTGTTGATATCCTGAATGAAATGTGAACAATCCTCCTTTATATCTTTCCAAATAAAAAACAAATCATCCACAAAACGAGAATAATATGAAACTTGTTCAGGCTGGCAAAAGCTGGTACTACAGTGGCACCCATTGCTACTACTTTCATATGTTGATAATATTTTCCATTAAAAATAAAAGTAAAAATAAAATTATTTAAAACCATTTCCATTAACATATGAGCCGTGTTTAACTTTACATTTTCCTATTCAGTGTATTGAACCAAAAAGGAGCAAAAAAAATCCATACCCTGTATTATAGGAATTAAACTATGTAAACATTGTCTATTTAATGTAAATAATTTTTTTCTTGACCATTAAAGGTTGTTGTTGTTGTTGTGTCTTTCGGCTTTTCCTGGTTAGGGGTCGCCACAGCAGAACTCCGGTCCGCTAATGATTGGCAGTAGATTTTTACGTGCCGAGTTGCCAGCCCTGACACACAACCTTCACGCATGTCTCCACATAGAAGATGCTCTAGCTGAGAATCAAACAGGACAACGTCTTACTGTGAGACGACAACGCTACCACAGCACCGCCACCGCAGTCAAGTTTATAAAATCCCATGAATCTTTGTTAAATGAACACAATTCCTTAACAAGAGGATGTAAAAGAATATCAAATAAACTGAAATAATGTCTATAACAGATCCACTAGCTGAAATAATAGGTCTAAAAGGTGGCTTTTCAAGATTTTTGTTTGCATTTTAGGTATACTAACCCACATTTCTAAC
Source organism: Protopterus annectens (assembly GCF_019279795.1). NCBI lineage: Eukaryota > Metazoa > Chordata > Ceratodontiformes > Protopteridae > Protopterus > Protopterus annectens. The sequence goes on along the minus strand of NC_056744.1, from coordinate 1,664,597,459 downwards.
TGGGTTTATCATTATATAAAAAATCAAAGGTCTTGACTTCAATATAACCTTGATCTAACAACTCTAACAGAACACAATGTATTTATTTATATTTTTGTTGATGTGAAATAAAGTTACCATCTTATATTGTGTGCCATTGTGTAACATGTGTTTGATGGCATCAGTATAATACCCCCTATTTGCTTTCATAACACATAAATCCTCCCTAACCTGAAGTTTGTACAATGTTGATTTTTCTGACCTGGAATTCAACAAACTCTGTGTAGGCTTCATGTGAAGCCTACATAGAATTTACATGTTTGCATGGTGAGCAGAAGTTGTTTGTTGTTTGTCTTTTTGGCTTTTCCTGGTTAGGGGTCGCCACAGTGGAACTCCGGTCTGCTAATGATTGACAGTAGATTTTTATGGTGACGAGTTGCCAGCCCAATGCCCAACCTTCAGCGAAGGCACGCCCATTCACGCATGTCTTTCAGAGGCCACTCGACCGCGGGGAGGACATGCAGACTCCACACAGAAGGCACTCCAGCTGAGAATCGAACAGGAGAACTTCTTGCTGTGAGGCAACAATGCTACCGCTGTACCACCACGGCTTGCGTGGTGAGCAGAAATGCTCATTGCATATTCATGCTGCACACTACATTTAAATGTAAATAAGGGAGGTTTTGTGGCTAGCAACAGTGTTGCTGTCCAGAAAACTATATAAGTGAACACGGTTAGTACTCCTGTTTAATTCAGAGTACCGAAGGTACTGCATGATGTCTCCTTCTACTCCTTCTGGTACAATGTAAAAGGAGGGAGAGCAGCTTCTCCAGCTGGCGTAGGAGTGCGCCAATCCCGGCAACTTGGTGCAGGTGATAAAATCTGCCATTGCTCCCGAAGGGAACCAATGGACTATCCTCCAGGGCAGGACTTCCTGAGGGGGCAGACAGTGCATTGGCAGCATAGGCAGTACTGCCAGGTTGGCTCCTAGATGTGCCGGGCAATAGTGCTTCAGCCAGTGAAGGAGGAGCGGGCGGATCGCATGGGGCAGGCCTACCCTTCTGTGCTGCGGACAATTTAGTGATGTGGTACACATGGATGACATGGACACATTTTGATGACAGGTAATAACTTGAAAAAGAAGATGAAAAAAATAACATAAAATACAAATAACATAAAAAAATTTGCAATAACATAAAATAAAATAAAATAAACAATAATGACACAAAAATATTTTGTTATAAATAATAAGAAATAAAATAAAAATAAAACAAAAAAAGAGAGATTAGGGTTGGGGTGAGAGGAAAAAAAAGATCAGATTATTACCTTCATATGTGACATATAATGCATTAATACAATTATTTGACTGTATAATCTTAACTTTTACATTTAAGACTGCCACCTCCTAACAGATGCACACTGTACTACACATTGCAGCAAGTAATCCCTGACATGTGCATATATTGAACATATGAGTGTTCCAATTATACAGATTACAGTTTACAGCAGGGCATTTGTGCCACTGGTATAGAGGTTTTAAAGAATTAACAGTATTGTATAGTTGTGAAGCATGGTATTTGAACCCACACTCTCTGACTAAAGTCTAATATTGTATTCTTGGTTTGTGCTATAGACTAATGCAGGCATACTTGCTTTTACAGTTGAGATATGCATGCTCAAGTTGATACAACTATATAAAATATCAAAAAAAGCCATCTTTAACTTTTAGTGCTACAATAACACTACACTTTTGCTGCATACATACCATATGCTTCCCTCATCCTCTGCAATCTAGCCCCATGGGTCCTCACATTCACCTCATGATTTCTGACAGCTGTAAAACAAACAGAACAGAACAGAATACCATTATGAATACCAATCTTGCCTATATTCAGCTTTAAAGTCTTACAAGTACTGTCTTTAGTTGATATTTACACAGCTGGGGGATGTCTGCAGTCCTAAATTCCTCAATCCAACAGTCGTGGGTATCTCTTTTCCTTCTCCGTAGGTCACTGAAATGATGCCTACTTTGATCACCAGTGCAAGAGATACCAGTTGCACTGGATACAGCCTGGGCTAAATTATCCCAAGCTTCCAAATTATACTGGGAGCCAGAATAGTCCCCCTGTAGAAGCCTGGCACTGTGATTCTTAACTAGGAATCCAATAAAAATCTTGGACTCCTGGACATCCCAAATCTGTGCCCTAAACCTGGCACTTTCTCCACAAATGCCTGCCATGTCAGCCATGGAGCTATAGCAACGGATAATGATGCTTTCCCACCAGTTCCAGTCATCGTGTTTACTGGGAGTGCGCACACTGTTTCAAAATGCTGCACTCCACTTATTACCATGTAAATGCAGTGCTCGGCATTGCGTACTGTTGCACGATGGTAAGCACAGCACAAGAGTGCCAAGCAGTGAGGCATTACACAATTGCAGTTGCAATTGTATGGTTACTGGATGTACAGGCAATTGTGTATGTGTGTTAGACAAATGAAGGCCATGCCAGTCCAGATAGCAGAATTATACTTCCAGGAATAAGTACATAGTCTACTCATAATCATACATCTTATAATAAATGTGGTAATACATAATTAAATGAATAAATACTGACACAATACCAGTGTCTCAGACCTCATATGTATAATCTGTATCAGCTTCACTATGTCAAGTGTTATAAGTGAGAATAAATATAATAGGAAGTGGAACAACAGTAAAAGTGTATGGAATACCCTGTATTTGAACCGAGGACCACATGTATAGTAGTCCAGCACTTACACCTGTTGTCACAAGAAGGCTGAAATAACACTTGTTTATCTTTCAGTTCATTGCTATAAACTGCAATGTCACAACAGTGAAAAAAAAGGTTGCAATCCCTGTATTAGAACCCAGGAGCATTGATACTCCAGCCCTACACTTACACCTGCTGCCACAGGACTAGTTACATGACATCCCCTATTTTACTAATCATTCTTAAGGTCTGTCTGTTAACCACCTCTAATGCTGCTTAGCAGGTTTGCACAGTGCCCAATAGCAAAAATGTATCCTGTTTCTTTTTTTGGCTGTCTGGGTCCTATGTGCTTCATGGGGGGGGGGGCAGCTGTACAGTTTGTGAACTGCAGCACTTTGTGCAAACAAGTTAAGCACAGCCAAACCTGCCATTCATTTCTCTGGTTTCTTGTGTTTGCAGTAAATGCCACATCATGCAAACAGTGGAAAAAAATAAAAATGAAAAAAAAACAAGTCAGTAAAGGGAAAAAAGACAAAAAAGGGACAAGTGACTGAAATGAGGAAAATCATTGTATGACATTCACACTAGAAAATAAATGTTCACATGCGATGTGTCTACAGAGATCTGTATTGTATGACATTCACACTAGAAAATAAATGTTCACATGAGATATGTCTACAGAGATCTGTATTGTATGACATTCACACTAGAAAATAAATGTTCACATGAGATATGTCTACAGAGATCTGTATTGTATGACATTCACACTAGAAAATAAATGTTCACATGAGATATGTCTACAGAGATCTGTATTGTATGACATTCACACTAGAAAATAAATGTTCACATGAGATATGTCTACAGAGATCTGTATTGTATGACATTCACACTAGAAAATAAATGTTCACATGAGATATGTCTACAGAGATCTGTATTGTATGACATTCACACTAGAAAATAAATGTTCACATGAGATATGTCTACAGAGATCTGTATTGTATGACATTCACACTAGAAAATAAATGTTCACATGAGATATGTCTACAGAGATCTGTATTGTATGACATTCACACTAGAAAATAAATGTTCACATGAGATATGTCTACAGAGATCTGTATTGTATGACATTCACACTAGAAAATAAATGTTCACATGAGATATGTCTACAGAGATCTGTATTGTATGACATTCACACTAGAAAATAAATGTTCACATGAGATATGTCTACAGAGATCTGCATTGTATGACATTCACACTATAAAATAAATGTTCACATGGGATATGTCTACAGAGATCTATATTTGAAATGTCACTCCAATGTGCCTTCAGAACACCAGATGGGTGCTTTAGTCCTCTTTGCCACACAAACAGCTTTGCAGCAGGGAAGTGAAATCATTCTGCACACAACCAACTGCAACATCATCTACAGTAATATGATATAATATATTTGTACATTACTTATAATTGGATGTAGTGCACTTCGTGGTCATACAACCTGTTGTGATTCATCATGTCCTTTCAGCTTATCTCAGTTAGAGGTCGCCACAGTGGGACAACGGTCTGCAGAACAATTGGCAGTGGAGTTTTATGGTGTCAAGTTGCCAGCCTGGTGTCCAACCTACCAAGGAAGACACACACGTGCACACAGTCACACCTAGGGCCAATTTAGGGTGCCCACTCCACCTACAACATGTCTTTGGGAATGTGGGAGGAAACAGAAACACCTGGAGGAAACCCACATGACCACAGGGAAGACATGCAGACTCCACACAGAAGGCACCCCAGATGAGAATCAAACTGGAGAACCTCTTACTGTGAGGCAGCAATGCTAACTGCTGCACCACAGCGGCCACCCATATAACCTGTTATGATTATTGCTTGATAATATACAGCTCTGTTTTAGCTATATGTGTTTGTTGGTCATTCTTCAGTTATCTGACCAATAACCTGGGACATGCAGTGTGTAAGTCAGTCTATATCACTGGCCTTAAAATGTGTGATGATATTAACTGGAAATGATATCATATACAGTGGTCAACAAATGAAGGGCAAGTTGTATGTTACTGAACACATCATGTGAATTGTGTGCTGTTTACTTACATTCCCAACCTTATATCTAACACTTTGTAGATATAACCTGACACAGCCAGTGGATGTAAGGCAGCCTGCAGTGCTGCTCTGTTTTCCTTCTCCCTACCAATAATCAGTCACAGTTGCAATCCATTAGCAACAAACACTGAGTGAGTGCCTGCACTATGTTTACATCTCCTAAACGGATACAAGTTTTGGGGATTAATCAATTCTAATCGGTTCACACCTCATCTGCATCTTCACCTTGCTAAGAGCCCTGAACCTACACCATATAAAAAGGCAATTGTGTAACTAGGCAAACTGATGTTGAGGAGAGTTGTTTACATTGGGAATACTGCACTCAACCTATTTGTTTCAGGTATATCTGTACAGAGGATTACAGAACTTCAGAAAGTATGCTTGCATTTTGTCAACTACATTCTGTATATGCTAGAATTTATTTAAGAAAAATCCGAAGCAAAGGCTTTTACACTTTTGTCTGTATGCATTAATTATAAGTATACTAATAACACTGGCATGTTTGTCAGGCCATTTCACAGGTATACCTGATTGGCAATACATGAAAATGCAATGCTCTGTGATAAATATGTACAAATGTTTCAGGGACATTTCCTTTGCAAGCACTTTTAGTAGTTCAAAGATGGTTTGTTAGCATAATGTGTCATTTGCCTGTTCTTTTGGTGGGGAGCAAAGGTGAGTGATGTTATAGTACAAACAAGGTTAGACTGTTCCTTTGGGAGGGAGCAAAGGTGAGTCACTGTTATTGCATAAACAAGGATATGTTGCTATTGTTACTCTCCTTGTTTTGCATCCGGTCTGTTATTCATATTTCACATTTATAGACTGCTTTATATTTCTCCAGTGGGTATTACTGAGTGGCCAGCTTTTTTATCTGATAACAGTTATTTTGTAGTTATGTGATACTAATGTGTATTATCCTTCTGCTGTATTTTAGGACACCTAAGAGTATGCCACCCAGGTGTGTCAATCCGCAGAGACCCCCCTCCTTTACTGATGGTGAGAACCAGGTGATAGTCTATGCCTTTAAGCAACATGGGGCTTTTCTGCTGTAAAGGGAGATATGGCATGCTAGATGCAAATTTGGCACCAACTGGTTGATGACTTGAATGCCGTGGGTGGCCAAGGCAGAACATACAAGTAGGTGTGCCACAAGGCCACTGACATGATCACATCTGCATGGAGGAGAGCAGCTGCAGTGGGCAGTGAACAGATAGTTACCAGAGCAGGGCCTGCTAAGGAACCACCACTAACAGCCAATGAAGAGCTCTTGGTCAATATCAGGGATGCAGACACCTCACGGTAGAGTGCAGTACAGCATGCCCTGGATGTTGGAGCAACAGTTTCACAAACAGCAAGCACATCCCAGGAAGAGCTTCCAGGTAAGCTTTGATATTTCAACAGTTGAATAATGTTATATAGTAAAACAACTGAAATCAAAACTTTACTGTTGTGTCACATGTCTTTTTTGGGGAAGTTGAAGACTGCTACAGTTCTTAGCTTAGGTTAGAGTTTCAGCTACGTACTTGTTGAAAGTATAGTTAATGGACATATGTATGTATAAACGCATTATCCCCTGTGTTACTGTGATATGTTATGTTATGATGTTGCTCTTACCTTTTGCTTAACTTCTTCCAGGACCATCTGACTTGCAGAGGGGAATATTACCTGCAGATGGTAAGCCAAACATTTTTATGTCAGCACTTCTGCACAATTTAGAGAAATATTTTAGTCTGTGATGTTGATGTCAGGCCTGTTGAGTGTTTTTCCTTCCTGCTTATATTAGTGGCAGCACCACTAGTTTGTTAGCATATATTGAAGTATACTAGTGTAGGTATTATTTGTTTCCTGTGTTTGTTGCATTTCATCGCAGGTGATCATGATGGTTTAAGTGTGGCCCCTCTGCCACCTGATGTTAGTGTATCAGCAGACTCTGATGATGATGGTGACCAAACAGAGGCACAGTCAGGAGGTACAGGGGTTGAATTTGTCACTGAGCCTGACCTATAACCATCCCCTCAGTTCCACTGGACACAGCCTGTAGGCATATGCCTACCCATTCCAGTGAGCCCTTAGATATTGGCCAGGTGAGACCATTGATCAGGGAAGTGTAGATACTGTGGCTTCAGTGCCTGTTGACTTTGGCCATAGCCAAAGTGTGGGTGAGGTGTTATGCAGGAGGGTTGATAGGGGCGCTAAAAGGGAGCCTGCTGTCCCACCTCCACTTGGTGCAGGTGTCTCTTTCCATGTCACTCAACATATATTTAGGGCCATCACGGAGGTACAGGCACATGCCCAAAGGTGCTCCAGACAAATGCTCAGTATGTGGCAGAGGCTGACATGCATGACTGCCTCCACAGTGTTGCCAATTCAATGGATCAGATGAATGACAGGCTAGAACAAGGGGCATCTGTGATGGAACAAGGGGTCTCAAGGAATGAACATTGCGAAGGAACATCTGCTGGGAGGGAAATGGTGTTTTCATGGGTGTAGGTCAACCAACATGGCCATGCATAATCATGCTTCCATAGTGGCAGTACTTCCACTGCTCCATCAGTGAGTGTGCTGTCCATACCCAGATGTGGCAGGCCATTGCGTCATGGTCTTGAGCGTCCTCTTGTTGGGAGCTCATCCAGCACACATCATTCACGTTCAGGTAGCAGCACTGTATCTGATCACGGGAGTGGATTTGCCAGTGCAACTCCAGGCAGAGCCAGTTCTCATGGTCATCTACAACAAAAATGAACTGCCACCTCAACCATGTACGCCTCACATCTGTCCAACATACCAAGATGTAGAGCTAGCACTGAGCTTAGTTTTGTTCATATAGACACTCACACACCAGTTTCACCTGGAGGACCTGTACAAACACACACACAACAGTTACATGGTACAGCCTGCCTGCTTCTCTTTCTTACTCGCACACACTCATCAACCTTTTGTGTCAGCCTAGGCCTCCTGCCCCCCCCCCCACAACACCCTGTGCAAGTGATGATAATTGTGCCAAATCCCTGTTTTTTATCTGTTGGATTCAGGGATACATAAGCCTTGTATCTGATGCTCAGGGTGCATAGCTGACTTAAAGTGCTTAGTATATATCTGCATTTTTTTGGTATCGAACTGGTACCTTTGACTTATATTTGCCTTGGAAAATTACACAATTGATAGCATCAAAATTTCCCGACTTTATTGTGAATAATCTTCTCAGTGTTGTGAAGTTAGAAACTGCAATGTGTATCATTACTTTCTAACTTCTCTCTTTATATGTGAAAAAAAAGTCGAACATCACTCAAAAGCCTGTCCTGGAAATACAACTATATATATATATATATATATATATATATATATATATATATGGATCTAGGACACTTGCTCGAAAAAGGACGTGTCCGAATCCATATATACTGATCTTTATTTAACAAGCTTCCGTTAAACTGTGAAAAAAAAAAAACCACTAATTAAATGTTTTTGCAGGGGCTTTGCCTGCACCCTAACATGGGGGTTTGCCCCCACACCCCCCTACTTAAATATTCTCACTCCAAGGTCGCACTACAGTGGAGTAAAGGAATATTCCCTTACTCGCACTACAGTGTGACTGGCACACCACTCACACATACCCGAAATTGCTGCTTCGATGAACAGCAATTTCGGGTATGTGTGAGCGCAAATTTGACTTTCGGTGAAAGTTAAATTCGTGCAAGTGTCCGGGTTCCATATATATATATATATATATATATATATATATATATATATATATATATATATATATATATATATATATATATTGACATTTGTTAACCAGGTTAGTCCAGCTGAGCCAGAGGCCCATTTTCAGTGGAGACCTGAGGAGCAAAGCTCCAGAAAAGTAAAAATTGTTACAAAAGTTGCTAACTAAACAACAGATACATAGCATAAGTCCACTACCAAGTAACAGCCTTATAAATCATATTTACAGCAGAGCATTATTCCATTGGAACACCATACATGAAGTACATTCTGAGAGTGTAAATATTTAAATAAAGTGACACCCTTATATGTAGAATATTCTGAAAGTGACAAAAATAATATAAATATTTTTTTTTTATATACATGTAAAGATAGGTAGGGAGGAGTAGTGAGAATTGTATAGAGATAAGTAAAAGAAGATGATGGGTTGATGAGGAAAAGAAATTGTGTAGATTGAGAAGGGAGAATAAAGTGGGGGGGGGGGGTTGACATGGACAGGTCCACGTCTTTTGTAGATAAAGTTTAAGTTGTTGTTTGAAAATATACTTTTGAGGAATGCTTCTTATAGTAAGAGGATGTGAGTTTCAAGCATGGGCTACAGAGTATTCTAAAGGGACATTCCAATATTTTTATGTGGTTTGTATATGTCAAGGAGGTGTTTGTTGGACATATGGAGGTGACGGGGGGGGTTATAGTAGGACACTAGATTAGAGATGGAGGGGCAGGAAAAGGGATCATTCAGGATGGAGCGTGTAATATGTAGTTGAGGAAGTAGTTGTTTAGAGAATTCAGGCCATTGGAGTGACTTAAGGGCGAGGCAGTGGTGAGATTTGTATGGGAGATTGGATGCAAATATGGCTGTTTTGTTATATGTTAGCTCTAGTTTGGAGAAAAGTGATGCCTGAACATTGGTAAGGACAGCAGCAACACATAGGAGAGAGAGAGTAGAAGGAGTGACTGAGCTAAAGAGGGTTTGGAGGAGGTTGTTAGAAATTTTTAGTTGCGATAGAGAAGACCGAGTTTCTGGTGTTTTTTTATACATTGTTGGATATGTGTATCCAATTTTAGTTCATCAATGATTACTCCAAGCAGTTTGGTATGGGGTTTGGGTTTCATAATGGTGTTGATGGAGGTAATAGAGAAGGAGAGTTTGTGCTGTGCAAGTGGTTTAGGGAAGAAGCAAAGGAGTTTGTTTCTTTTGGATTTAGTAAGAGTTGATTATCAGAAAGCTAGTTTTCAAAAGATGAGAAGGCATGTTGAGTGAGAGCTAGAAGTTCAGGAATGCTATGAGTAGAGGTGATGAGAGTGGAGTCATCAGCGTATTGTAGAACTGTTGAGAGGTAAGTAGCAGAGTGAAGTTTCTTAGAGAAAATATTGAACAGGTGGGCACCCAAGACAGATTCTTCGGGAATGCCAGTATTTACTGGGAGGAAAGGGGAGGGGACAGTTTGCCAGTGAATGGATTGCTGCCTGACAGAAAGGTAGCTAGAAAACCAGTTAACAGAGGAGGTAGAGAGATGAAGGTCAGAAAGTTTAGTTAGAAGTTTGGAATGTGAAACAGTGTCAACAGCCTTAGAAAGATTGTGGAATAGACAGGTGATGAGCAAGTTATTGTCAAGGGCTTCAGTTACTGTTTGGGTGAAACAGAGTAATGCAGTGGCTGTGCTGTAGTGGGGTCTAAAGTCATGTTGGGTGGGAGTTAGGAGGTTGTTGTCAAGAACATGTTCGAGTAACTGAGAATGGATGCACTTTTCCAGGATTTTGGATCAGGAGACAGGATAGCAATGGGTCTAAAGTTAGAAGGATCAGTAGAGTTTCCACCTTTGTGGAGAGGGATTGTGTAAAAGGATTTCCATATGTCAGAGACATGGGCTTCAGAAATGGAACGACTGATAAGTATATAGACAGTGTAGACAATGGACTGTGCAGCTGCTTTACGAAAATAGAAGGGTAATTGATCTGCAGATGGAGAGCAAGGCTTAAGTTTATTTAGGAGAGATTTTATAATGGAGGTGGGAACTGGTTGGTAAGAGAAAGGATTGGGGGGAATATTGTTGTGAGGTGATGGAGGGGTTGAGTCAAAAGTACTATTTTGAGTAGGGGAAATGTTGTTGATGGGTGATGGTCGGGTTGAGTGAGAAGTACAATTTTGTGTAAGTTTTTAGACTGTTTCTATGAAACAGTCGTTAAGGAGAGTGGCAGTTTCATTAGCAGTGTTGTGTGGGAAGGAGTTGGGAGTAGAAGGATTGGCAGGGTATTGATGATAGCCCAGAATTTCTTTGGATTTTTATGTGGGCTACATTGGTTAGAGCAGAAGAATGTTTTCTTATCTTTGATGACTAGTTTTTTGGTCATATTCCTGAGCTCTTTGTATCTTTGAAGTAGGCGAGGGGATTTGTTTTTAACCCAGGCTTTCCAGGCACTGTCTCATTTGTGCATAACTGAGCGGGTTTGTTTTGTAAGCCAGGGGCAATGTTAGATTTAATTCTGATTTTTCTAGAAGGGGAAAGTGAGTTGAGTGTGTCACGGAAAATTTTATTGAAGGATTCTACAGCCACACTGAAGGGGTGATGATAAAGGAATGACCATTTAATGCTAGATAGTTTGGAGTTAAATATATCTGGGTCAAAGTGGGTAAGGTTACAACATACTCTGTAAGTATGGTCTTTGGGTAAATGTTGGTTAAATCTATGAATATAGGTGTGGGAGTGGTCACTTAAAGAGTTAGGAAGTTCGCCAGGGTTATGATAAAGGTAAGGATCCAATTCAGGATGGGTCCAGATGTGGAGTTTTTGTTAGTTCAAGTAGGGGTAGATATGAGTTGCTGAAACTCATGAAGGTTAAGACTGTGAGTACGGGATGAGATGGAGAGTTTAGACCAGTCTATATTAATGTCACGGAGTATAATGGTTTCATAAAGGACTAATTGCGTGAGCAAGGAGAGAAAGTTCTCTTTAGTATAGGAATATTACCACCAGGGGGTATATATATATATATATATATATAGAGAGAGAGAGAGAGAGACTATGGCAAAGCATTTGTGAGGGTTAAGGTGGCAGTTTATGATAAGAATTTCAGCAGGTGCAAAGCTAGGAACAGAGATTGAAAGCAGGGAGAAGTTGTATTATTCGGAGTAGAGAATGGCAACCCCACCCCACCCCACCCCTCTTGTTCTGTCTGAACGAAAGATGTTGTAGCCAGGATATAAGATTTCTCTGTTAAGGATGCGAGGTTTAAGACAGGTTTCTGATAAGGTTAGGATATGGGGAGAAAGGTTAATGATCCATGAGTGAAGTTCTGTTGTTTTACTTACAATGCTTTGAATATTTATGAAGAAGATTTTTAGTGATTTATAAAGACCAGCACAGCTACCACAGCACATAACATGTACTTTTAATAAAAAATAAAGTAACTAAAAACAGATTAGCACTTTCACATTAGGTAAATGCTTCATCAGATCCATTTATAATACCAACCACAGAACCTTTTAAGATACCAGCTAGCCAATCAAACTGAGTTTAAAGACAAGTAACCAATCATACTCAGAGATTCAACTTGTGCCCCTTAAGGGCCGATTTTAAACATACATTTCCATTCAGTCCTGGATATTTATTAACTTGTAATCTCAATATTTTTATTTATTTATTTATTTTACATTTGTTTACCGGGATAGTCCGACTGGATACATGTCCATTTTCAGCGGAGACCCAGGGAAAAAAAGCTCCACATAGTCAAACATACAAAAGGTTACACAAGAAGTTAGAAAACAATTAGAATATATAAAAAAGTGGTAATATACCTTATGTGCGGGTTTAGGAGTGTTCCCTAGTAGGGACTCACAGTTCTCATGGACAGACATACAAAGGTTACACAGGAAGTTAGAAAACAATTAGAATATATATATAAAAAAAGTGGTAATATACCTTATGTACATTGGTTTATTAATGTTCCCTAGTAGGGACTCACAGTTCTCATGAACAGATGCAATTACAAGTAAGATTGGATACATAGCATGGTGATGTAGCTAGATGTTATGATAATTACTGATTATACTATGATAATTACTGATTATGCTATTGTTTTATAACTTAACTTGGTTGATACATAGGCATAGCCAGTTCAATTTGAGATACTGTTTGAGGTTTTTTTTTGAGACTTTTGAAGGATTGTGGGGTTATACAGTTTGGCAAGGCATTCCAGGTTTTGCCAACAAAGTTGGTGAACAGGGATTAACCAGCTGAGTTATTAGCTTTGTGGGTTTGGACCAGTAATTTGTCGGCTGAGCATAGGGATCTCAGGTTGCTATATGGCTTAATAATATTTATAAGAGAGGGGATATCTTTAGGGTGGTACAGAACTTTGTGTGCTATTAAGAGTTGATTAAATTTAATTAAGCTGCGCAGTTCTAGCCATTCTAGTTGTTTCCAGTTCTGGCAGTGATGGGTTCTATAGGTGAAGCCAGTGTCAAATCTGGCAATATGGTTGTAGCTATGGGACAGCTTACTTAGTTCGATTTGATTGAGGTTTGAGAGTACAGGTGAGGCATATAAAAGAGTAGAGAGTAGGTGTGATCGAGCAATTTCAGTCCTAGCCAGTGGGGTTAAAAATGTCTTGTTTCTGTACAGTGATCCAAGCTTCTTATTGATGGTCTGTATGGTTTTCCTGACCTGTAGGTCAAATTTGATATTATTGTCTATGATAACCCCTAGAAGTTTAGTGTGTTGATCTGGGGAGATAGTGGTGCCATTGTTAGACGTGACAGAGAATGAAAGTGTGGCAGATCTACTAGTGGGGGTGAAGAGTAGAAGTTTAGTTTTATTGGGGTTCAGTAGTAGGTGTTGGTTGGCGAGCCAGTTCTCAATAGTGTTAAATGTATTTTGGGTTAAGATTTGTAGTTTGGATGGGGAGGTAGCTGAAATGATGAGAGTGGAATCATCTGCATATTGAATGCAGGTAGCTTTAGGGATAGCAGTGTGAAGATTATTGATAAAAATAGAGAAGAGTAGTGGGCCTAGTTTGGAGCCTTGAGAGACACCAAGTGTGAGAGGTAGCTGACTGGAGAGTTTGCCCTGCCATAGTACCGCCTGTTGTCTACCAGTTAGGTAGGACTGGAACCACTGGATAGTGTGCATGTTGAGGGAAATGGATTTTAGAGAAAGAATGAGAAGTTCATGGTTGACCATGTCAAAGGCTTTTGATAGGTCAAGGAAGAGGGCGGAGGTTAGCCTATTGTCATTTATGTTATTGTTTATGGCATTATAAAGAAAAGGAGGGCTGAGGTGGTGCTGTGGTATGGCCTGAAGCCATGCCAGGCATTGGATAGTAAGTTATTCTGTGAAAGGTATTGCATTAGTTGCTTGTGTACACATTTCTCCATTATTTTGGCTAGTGGAGAAAGAATGGCAATGGGTTTATAGTTGGACATGTCTATTGAGCTACCACCTTTATGGAGTGGGATGATGTGAGATATTTTCCAGAGGGAGGGGATAGCATTTTCAGATAAGGTTCTGTTGATAAGGATAGATATGGAATATGCAATGGCATCTGCAGCTATCTGTAGGTACTCTGCAGGGAGGAGGTCAGCAGTGAGGGTGGTAGGTTTTAGTTTTTTTAGGAGAATTTTGATAAAACTAGTGGATATTGGTTGGAGGCTAAATTTGGGGTGATTTGTAGATAAATTAGGTAGGTGGTTTAAGTTTGTGGAGGTTAGGTGATTTGCTAGGGATTGGATTGTTTCTGTGAAAACATTATTATAAGTGCTAGCTATGGTCTCTGGGGAACTATGGGTATGGTTAGCCAGGGTTGGGGTGGTAGAATGTCCAGGATGAAGAAGTTGATTTAAGCCTGCCCCGAACTTTTGGGGGTTGTTTTGGTGTTTTTGTAGGAGATTATGGTAGAAGCTTTTTTTATCCAGTAAAATCATTTTTTTTTGTGTCATTCCTGAGTTGACATTTTAGTTGGTCAAGTGGGGCTTTGGTTGTTCTCCAGCTGGCCCAGGCTCTTTTTCTAGCTTTGATTTTAGATTTGGTCTCTTTTGTGAGCCATGGTGCTGTGTTTGATCTAGATGTTATCGTACGTGCTGGAGCATGGGAATCAAGGATACTTTGGAATTTAGTGTTGAAGTGAGCTATAGCCCCTTCTAATGGTAGATTTTTTTAGTTGTCCATTGTAATTTAGCCTTTTCAGTGCGATTAATCAAATGACCTCCTCTAATACTTTCATAAACACATTGTAATACCGTGAACAAAAATATATGCCCATTATTTTCATTTGTATGTTTGGCTAGTGCGTTCCTTAAGTCCGCAGCTCTGATGCCATACAGATATCTTAATATGGTTTCAGCTTTTTGTTCATCTTACCCACGTAGGAACAAGCACTGGTGTCACAGGCAGCTAAATAGACATGTTCTGTTTGACAATCTGCATATCTACTAGGTTTAAAAGTAAAGTTTTAACATGGGAGTTGAAAAATCTGTTGTTGAGATATCACAGAACAGGCTCTGCGAGAACAAAAAGCAAATGTATCCAGTCTATCTCCTACTCAAGGAGATGGCTGGCTTCTATTGCAAAGCAAGTCTATTAAATTGTTACAGTTCTTGAATAGAAAACTTGGTGTATCTCCAACAATAGTTGTTGTTTTTTTATCAACAGTCAAAAGTTTCCAATTCTTTCATATACTGTTACAAACAAATTTTACATTATTAGTATACCTAGTAGTAAATCTCACTTTACAGTTAATAGGGACAATACATGGGTGTGTAGCTAAGGTATTCACATTTCCACAAGAATAAAATAGTTTAGCTGTTGTACTTCTTTTATTCAATGTCTCCAACCTGGCTTTATCTAAGCACATTTTTCCATATCCTCTTGTTAAGAATTGTTCACTCAAAGAGTCTATGGTTTTAACAAAGTCATCATCTTGTGTACATAATCAAGAGACTCTAGTAAACTGTCCTTTAATGATGTTACGAAAAATGTCCCTCGGGTGCTTGCTCCCACAAGATAGCAAGCTAGTTTTCCAACAGTCTTTACGACATAAACAAGTGTCTATCACACCTGAGGAGTCTATAACAAGGCACACATCTAAAAAATCAATACTATAATAAGATGCTCTCATGGTAAATCTTAATAAATTAGTTGTAGTTTCCAAATAAGTGACAAATTCATGTGGACCAAAGAAGGAAAACATTGTCAACAAAATGATGATAAAATGTAATGTAAACTAAATAAGGATTGGTGTTTAGAATAAATTTGTCTTCCCAATAATACATGACTAAATTTGCATATGAGTTGGCACATGGGGTGCCCATTGCAATACCCCATTTCTGTAGATATATATCATTCTCAAACATGAATACATTGTTTTCCAAAATGAACTCTAACAAAGTATAAAGCAACATAATGGTGTCACTCATGTATTCACTTTACTACTAAGTGTATCTCTCATAGCTTCTATGCCAAAGTCATTAGGAATGATGACAAAGAGGTTTTTGATATCTAGGGTCACTAATAACCACCCATTCATTTTGTCAACAGTTTTTGTAAACTCATATAAATCAGTTAAGAAATGATTTGTGTCTTTCAACACTGTTGGTATTAAGGAAAGAACCTTTTTTAGTTTTTTCTTCTACAAATATAGACAAATGTTCAGTTGCCCAAATACCTCCTGCAACAATAGGATGCATGGGATGGTTTTTGAGAATTTTTATGAATTTTGGGCAAACCCTTTATGACTGGCAATACTGGATGTTCAACATTCAAAAATTTATAAATATGTACATTTATAGAACTACACACCAGAAACTCACATAGTGTGTCATGTATCTGTTTCACTATTTTCTGTAATGTTAATTTGGTAATTTTGGTATATTCCCTTCTTCAGTTAATAAACATAGCATGCTTTGCTAAAAGTCAGTCATATTCATGATGACAACAGCACCTCCTTTGTCAGCTGGTCTAATAGAAATGCTGTTATTGTTCCTAAGACTTTCCAGAGTTTGTTGCTCACTGCTAGATATAAAAAGTATTTT
The DNA here is from genome assembly GCF_019279795.1 of Protopterus annectens. Taxonomy (NCBI): domain Eukaryota; kingdom Metazoa; phylum Chordata; order Ceratodontiformes; family Protopteridae; genus Protopterus; species Protopterus annectens. Next base: position 1,664,580,884 of record NC_056744.1, on the reverse strand, counting down.
GGCTTTTCCCGGTTAGGGGTTGCCATAGCGGAACTCCCATCCGCTGATGAATAGCAGTGGATTTTTACGGTGCCGAGTTACCAGCCCAACGTCCAACCTTCAAAGAAGACACGCCCATTCACGCACCTACCTGCATGTCTTTAACGTCACTCGACCGTGGGGAGGACATGCAGACTCCACACAGAAGGCACTCCAGCCAAAAATCAAACGGGAGAACCTCCTGTTGTGAGGCGACTATTCTAACCGCTGCATCACTGCGGCCATATTTGTTGCTCACTTCTAGATAAATCATAAAAACATTTCCTGTGTGTAGTATATAATGAATGGCAAATATCTTCCTTGCATACCTTAACAAATAGATTTAGGTTAGAGGGTAACTGGGGAGTACACACACTCAGTTTTCTAAAACCCCATTCATTACTGGTGTGCTTATTACCAAACAGTAACCTGAGGGAGACATTATGCGCAAAAGATCTCAGGTCAAGGAAAACATCAGTTACTTTTGAAGAGGTCACTGTAATACGTTAATCTCCCGTTCAAAATAAGATAGATAAATTAACTACCAGGTTGTTTATCAATGTATCCTCCTGGTTTCTTGTTGGTGTTCCACTGAATGTTTCCTATTCAAGTAATCCTTGCTGGTGGATTGAGACATTCCCATTAACCTTGTTTTCACAGGTAGAGGTGGAAAAAACATATTTTGTAAGGGAAAACTTTTGGGTCTTGCCCCAACAGTTTCTTAATAAAACACATTCCCAGTCAAAGAAGGAAAACTCATTTGGGGGGTTTAATCCCTATCCCTTCCCAAGTTCAACTTCTCTCTTTATTAAATTTCCAAATGTATGGTAATAAACTGGGCCATGCAGTAACCATCGCTGTTTTGGAGGGGTACAGCTGTGTGAATCTTGGATGCCTGAGACCTACTATTTAATAATGAACACATTTAAGTCACACAAATCTCTGCTGTCACATGTGAAGATCATTCTTTACCAATTTCCCACCTTTTACTTGCTAACAGTACCAGTTAGTGAAATACAAGGATATGCCACTCATTCATATTATTATACAATACACTCCAGGTTCAAGACTTACCTTGTAAATGCAGCAGTTGACACAATTGTAGTTCAGGGCGGACTCTGTCTGATACAAGCAGTACGCAGCCAATACTTGGGGAGATAAAGGTTGTGTGAGTTTCCTGGCATCAATGTCACTACATTTATGTGTGTAGGAGGAAGATTGTGGCCCCCTAGGTGGTGAGTGAGAGTGCAATGCATTGTCTCTTAGCCAATGCAAGGGCATACTGAGCACACCTAAGTCTGCCTACACCCACAGCAGCTGCTGATTCCTCTTGTGACTCCTCATCTGCCTGCAGCTGTAGTGACTTTGACATGTGTGCCCCTTCCCCTTGCTGGTCATGCTGAAGCTGTTTCATCAGGATAAAGTTGTGTGGCATGGTACATACTATGAATATTTCTATACATGTCCATGGATTTTACTGCAGTTCTCCCCCAGATGTATCTAGGTACTGGTACTGTGACTTCAGCATCCCAAACACATGCTCTATGATATTTCTGGTTTCAGCATGTGCTTCATTATGGAGTTTTTCTGTGGGTGTATGTGCATTTCTTATGGGTGTCATCAACCACAGTTCCTGTGCGTAGCCAGCATCCCCAGTAAATGACCTTGTGGGATATACCCCATAGCAAACATCTTGTACAACTAGGAAGTGTGCCAGATATGTAAGTTGTGGTAACTGCCAGGGTTGCCAGCACACACATTCAAGATGATTCGCTACTCAGTAGAACTGCTGCATATTTCTGTCCCTACCCACAGAACTACGGGGAAAATATATGTGGTCACTGGCATATATAAATATAGCATCCAGGAATTGGTGGAGAATCCTGGATGCTGATGCCTCTGACACCCCCAACATGTCCCCTACTCTTTTCCCTAGGTGGTGCCTTAAGTTCTATATGTGTGCAATCTATGACACCCAGTACATAAGGGTAGTGTGCTACTCAGTAAAACGTCTGCATATTTCTGTCCCTATCCTCAGAACTATGGGGAAAATATATGTGGTCACTGCCATGCTGGAAAATAGCATCCAGGAATTGGTGGAGGATCCTAGATGTCACCCCTAGCATGTCCCCTGTTGGTCTCACTAAAATTCTAAGTGCTACACATACCTTTGTCTGCACTGGGATTCCCTTTGGTTGGCTCTGGCTCTGCGTTGAGGATGGCAGAGGTCACAGAGTTCCTGTAGTGCGTCCCTGCCCACCCTGTGCCACTCTGCAATCTCTACATCATGCAGGTTGTGAAAAGTTAAATGGGGCCTGAGACCTCTTCTCCTTCTTGACCTAGACATGTGGGCAGCAGCAGCCAGCAGCACTAGCAGGAGCCTGTGCCACACACAAATGGATTAAAGCAGCAGCATTTTGTCCATGTAGACGCCTTTCCATGTCTGTTTTCCAAAAGTTTTTGAATTCATGGGAAAAACAGCACAGAGTTTACATGGTTGGTTTACAGCTTGTTGAATAGCTCCTCCATCTTGGATTGATTGATTAGCATGCAATTCATCTGCATATGCTGTAATTACCATGCCACAATGTTTATCTTGTTTGCACGGTAGTGTGTGTGGGTGTGTGTGTGTGGGGGGGGGGGGGTGCTGCTGCACGGAGCTTACTGAATCTAAAATTTGCTGCTAGAATATGCCCATCACTCTGTGATGCTCACATGGTGGAAAAATGACCTTGTAGGCTTTATTGAATTTGCCTGACCGGCTTTTTTCAAACATTTATCAAAGAAGTAAAAGCTGAGTGCAGTGATTTAATTTATTATACAGAAGTCGGGTGGTGGATCTGAGGAAGATTATTCCAGAACTTTGTTGCTTCAAAAGAGGAGGTATCAACATTCTTAGAAAATGAGTCAAAAAATTCCAAGTGCTTGAACCTTGAAAAAGACTTCTGCAATTATGATTTTTTCCCTATTTTGATATTATAGTACACATAAATATTTTCAGCACATAGCCACAGGGAACCAATCATGTTATAATGTAAACATCTGCAATTATAAAATCTTACAATAGGAAAAGGAAACTTTTCAGAGGCTGAAATGTGTAACTTTCTTTATTATACACATCTTGTCCCCTCAATACAAACATGTCATGTTGGGTGAAGTATAAACAAAGCAAATTCAGGTTGTGATTAAAGAATTTTTGTATGCAATATAGATTTATTTTTATAAACTATTCAGTTGAAGCTGGTTGAAGAATACTTTTTTGTGGATTCACAGAAAATGGCAGTATACATCTAGAAAGAGATTATTAAACATCAGTGTTTAGTAATTTACCAAACTAAGCACACAGAAAGCACCCTACAGAAATTCTGCAAAAGTCGGACTATGAAAAATACAATAATATTATAGAACTTGCAATGATTTTTTTATTTTAACACCTTTATTGAATTATCTCTTATGACACAGGTTAGTATACATTAATATAAAACAAAACAAGCCATATTAACTTGTTCACAGTTGCAAACATTACATATCCCAGATATTCTTCTATACAATTTAAATATTGATTTAAAAATTAAAAAAAAATAATTTCCAAAATTACATAAATTGCTCAATCCTTACCTTAAACCTCACTTCTCTTCCAAAACATTATTCTTCCCACATTATTATTCCCAACATTTCCATTTTCTATGCAAATTGTTAATACCCTTTTTTTAATTATGCTACTTTTAGCTCTTATTTATGTAACAACATTCACTAATTTAAACTTTAATTTCAATTTTCTACTAATTTTTTTTTGGCAGTCACCAGAATTAAACTTAACAAGGCTTTAATATGTATAGACAATTCAGATCCTGTATCCCAGTTAAAAAAAAACCCTTTCCTTTGTTGCAGCCATTTGCTCACACTATATTTTTAACAGTGTATTCTGTGGGGAATTTTTAAAGTATGCCAACTCATTACATTCCCAAAACAAATGTTCCCACTTATCTCTGTCTTCCCCATCACACCTTCAACATTTGCATCTGCTCAAGAAATAATTCTTTGGATTCTGCTGGAGGTATAAAAATACCTATGCAAATACTTCCAAGAAAAAAATCCTAAATCTTCTAGACTTTGTTTCATACCTAGGAGCCATACATGTGTCCACTCATTGTTTCATTGTGAATTGCTTACCCAATCTCTCTTCCCATTCATTTTTAATCTCCTCTGATTGATTCGTATAGTTATCATGCAATATTTTATTTGCCATAGTAATTACTCATTTTTTAAACAACAGTGGCTGTTCTAGCTTCAACTAAGAATTCTACAGAAGAAAATCTTTCGCTTAGGATTCCCCTACTCTTTGACTACACCATGATATCAATCCCTGATAGGAAAGGCAAACTCTAGTCTGCAGTCCAAATGTCTTCTTGCCCTCTTACCATTCTATTACTATTCTAGTTACTTGCTCCCAATATCTTGGTTCCTTTGCCAGTTTTCTCCAGTAAATTCCAGTCTCCTCTTGCCTATTCTCTTTACCCCTAATTACAGTCATCCCTGTCAGCAGAATGTCCTTTCTCCATTCTTGTGTTTGCTTAGTTCTTAGAATGTTTTCTGCTACTTTACAAATATAATATTCTTTATGACTAATTTTATTCTCCTTGAGGATCTAATCCAAAATCCCACTCTGTCCTTATTTCGTGAATTTCCTTCCTGCTTCATCATCATCCCTTTCCCCTTTAAATTATAGCTTTCTGCTTGTGTTATGTTTGTGAACCATAACTGTGCATCTCTAAAATATCTGTTCAAATCAGGTAATCCTAAACCACCTTGTTCTATTGGAAGGACCACCTTATCCCACTTGACCCTTGCCCTCTTCCCCTCCCAGATAAAATCCTTCAACTCTTTATTAATTATGATCCATAACTGCTCATCTGGTTGATAAAAATATGCCTGACCTCTGTATAAAACTAAAGAGACTAAAAACATTTTCACAGCTAGTATCTTGCTATCCATATCCATAATAAGTGCTTCCAGTTTCTCAGTTTTTGTATCATCTTTTGTTTAGTCTCTTCTCACGTATCCTTAGCTGTCAAAATGGAATCCTTTTAACCCATAGTCCTAAATACTTTGTTTTATTGTGTCTCCATAAATATGGGTATTACCAAATCAATTTATTTGTGAGTGCATAATTTATAGCTATAGCCTTTGCTTTATCTTTATTAATTTTATATCCTCAAAAGACAAGAAACTGCTTCAGAATGCTCCACAACAGTGAGATAGGTTCATAGGTTTATAGGTAGGTACTAGGCTATCTGCCCGAAGGCATTTATAAGCCTAGCCAGAATGTGTTGGCTTTCGCCAACCCCTTAGATTAGTTCCTTGTGCCTCTGTCCAGCACAGCCAAATGAAGTGATCCCCGAGGTAAACTTTCTGTTTCCCATCCACTCGTCAAGGTTTCTTTTGAAGAGTGTTAGCGAGGAGCTCTGCCAAATGTAGATTGGGATCTTGTTCCAAAGCATGGGAAGTCTCTGGGACAGGAATCTATCCCTCCAGCACGTCATATTTATTGTTGTGGTGAGGTTTAGATTCCTAGAGCTTGTGGCTCAAGGGAATAAGGTTTTCTTTAGGTGGAGCATGTCCATCAATTCTGGGTTGGACATGGCCTTGTATGTCAGGCAGAGATCACCTCTGAGTAGGCGGTATGCAACTGAGTACAGCTGTAGTTTCTTCAGTCGAGCTGCATAGGGCATCTGTTTAAGGCCAGTGATCCTCTTGGTGAGGTACTTCTGTGGTCTTTCTAGCTGTTGCAGGTGTCTTGTAAGGTACATCCCAAATGGGGCGTTGTACTCTATGATGGGTCTGATGAGTGATGAGTAGAGGGGCACAATGACCTCTTTTGTTCTGGATGTGAACCCTTTTGTGATTAGGTAGGCCATGTAGAAGGATTTTCTAACCACTTTGGCAATGTGATTATCAAAGGTGAGATTACTATCTACTTGGGTCCCCAGATCCCTTATTACATTTTCCATATTTAGGGGACTACCACCTATGTGGTAGTTTGTGGGTACTTTGTTTTTTCCAAATGGGATGACTATGCACTTTTTGGCATTTAGCTTGAGGCCATGATTTTGACACCAGGTATCCATCTCAATAAGACCCTTTTGGAGGATGTCTCTGTCAGCCAGAGAGTCAATTATAGCCCCTAGTTTGCAGTCGTCTGCAAACTTGGTCAGCCATAGTCCTCCTTTACTTGCATGTACCTCTGAGAAGTATGTGCCAAACAGGAGGGGTCCTAGGACTGAGCCCTGGGGAACGCCACTTGTAACCAGTTTAGAGTCAGACCTATCTCCTGCAACTCTCACCATGTGGATTCTGTCGGTGAGCCAGTTGGCAACCCATCTTGTGATGTAAGGGTTTATGTTCAGGCTGGTGAACTTGTCTATAATACCAGAATGGGGAATGGTGTCGAAGGTCTTAGCGAGGTCTAGGTAGGCTGTGTGTACCACCTTTCCCTCATCCATAGCCTTGGTAACTGTCTCAAAGAAGTCCACCAGGTTTAGGAGGCATGATCTGCCCTTAACAAAGCCGAACTGGGTAGGGTCCAGAGTTTGGAGGCTCCCAATGTCTTTGTTAATGAGTTTCATGATGATGTGCTCCACAGCCTTGCAGACCAAGCTAGTCAGGCTTATAGGGTGATAGTTCCCAGGGTCTGTTGTTGCTCCACCTTTGTGGAGCAGAATAACCATTGCTGTGCGCCACTTTATGGGTACGTAGCCTGTGGAGAGGCTGAGTCTGAACAGTGTGTTTAGGTGTGGGGTTAGTTCGTCTTTGAGCTCATGTAGTATGCAGCCTGGAACACCGTCTGGTCCCATTGATGCTGTGTTTTTGGCTTTAGAGAGGGCTTTTTTAACCTGAGTGTTTGTGATTTCTGCGACTCTACATTCTTCTGGTATGGTTATGGGCCTTTTTGGGGGTGAGGGGGGGGGGGGTGAAGTTTGCACTGAACCTGTCTGCCAGGATGTTGGTGATAATGGTCGGTTCAGTGTATTTTGTGCCATTCTGCACTAACTCTGAGCAGATCTGAGCATTGACACTTAGATTCTTGACATAGCTAAAGAATGCCTTGTGGTTATCTTTGGAGTCCTTGGCAATTTCTCTTTCAAAGCTCGCCTTGGATGATTTTATGAGGGATCATAGTTTCTTGCTGATACTGATCAGGGATGTCTTCCCTTCTTGGGATTTTACTCTTTTCTGTACTAGTTTCCTCCTTCTATTGTATAGCTTGTTTATGGCAGGGGTCCACCAGACTGGTTTCCTTTTCTTGGAGGAGTAAGTCTTGGGTTTGCTTGGGATGGCATGATCCATACATTCTTGTAGGTGCCCGTAGAATGCATTAGTAAAGGATTTTGCAGCTTGGACAGTGTTATCCTTCAGCATGGGGGCTTTGAAACTTTCCACCTTAGTCCTAAGTAACATGAAGTTTGGTTTTGAAAAGGTTTTCAAAGTGGTTTTCTTGTCCGGGGGCGGGGGTGGAATGTGGATATCCAAAGTGATTTGTTTATGGTCAGATCTAACCAGCGCGAGGTTGACCTCCGGTGTGGAACACCGGTCGCCCATGTTGGTGATGACCAGGTCCAATATGTTGTCACCTCTGGTGGGAGTGTTGACCAGTTGAACCAGGGTGTTTGAGTTTATAAATTCTAGGAAATGTTGGGCAAGGGAGTTAGTACTTGAGATTTAATGTTTGGGTAATTGAAATCACCCAATATTACGGTGTTTAGTAGGACCTTTATGTTTCCCAGTGTTTCCAGAAATGCAGAATGGGGGTCCTGGGACATGGTGGGTGATCTGTAGCAGGCTACAATTTGAATTGCAGTTTTGCCCATTGTTAGTTGCACGTGGATGATCTCTGAAGCATTGTGCTGTGCCACTAACCTGGAGGTTTGATGAATATGGATACACCCCCGCCTTTTGTATTTCGGTTTGGGTTCTGTGGCCGAAATGTATGGTATGAGTTATAGCCTGGTAGTGCTGGGGTGCTCTTTGGAGCCTTAAATCAGGTTTCTGTTACTGCACATATATTGATTTTCTCCATACTGAGTAATTTCCTCGAGTGTGTGCATTTTGTGGTTTAGACTTCTGGCATTGAGTAGCATTACCCTCAGTTTTTTGTTACTTGTGCTGTTTATGGTGGTGGGTTTGTCTTTTGAGCCTTGCCTAAAAAAGGCACTATGGGGGTGGCAAGAGCCTTGGCCAGTATTCGAAAGCCTAAGGGGGACAGGTGCAAGCCATCTCTAGTGAAGCAGAGTGGCTTGTTGAGCATGTCATCCCAGGTGGACAGACACTGGATCCCCATTGAATGACACCAGAAACTTAGCCAATTGTTGAAATTGAGAATTCTTTTTCTTTATACCGTGGTATCATTCTTGGTGAGGGCAGGATGCTACTCAGGGTCAGGGTCATACCGGCCTGGGCTACATGATCAGAAAGCTCTTCCATGTCTCTTTTCATGTAGTCCAGGGAAGTATGGCTCAGGTCATTAACACCAACATGGACAATGACAGAGTCATATTTGTACTTGTTCTGGAGTGACCTGAGTGCTTGTGTTATGTGGCGGATCCTAGCACCCAACAGGCAGCTAACAGTAACCTTCTCCTTATTCAGCCTAGTGAGTGGGACGTCAGTGTGCCTGACTACAGAGCCACCTATTACTAGTATGTTGGGTATGTTATTTTGCCTTAAGGGCTGTGATTACATGGCACATTGGTTTTGTGAAATATGTGTTTCATGGTTTGTGTTGGGGGGGGAGGAGGTTGCTTGGATGTTTGCTTTGGAGGTCTCTGTTGGTTTTGCAGATTTTTATTTAGAACCTCCGAATATGTTTTTGTGTATTTATGTGTGTTTTTTGCCGATGCTGGTTTAATGGGTCTATGTGAGACTGGTGATGTGATGCAAGTATTTCCCTTCTCCTCACGGCTGTCTGATCCAGTCTTGGATTGAGAGAGTTTAGCCTCCAATTTAGCTGTATAATTGCATCTCTCGCATGTATTAGTGTTTGGTGGTAGGAGGATGGGGTTGTCTGTGTACATGAGGCAGTTGTAACATTGCCTCAAAATGCCCAGATTCACCAGTTGGACTGGAGAGTACACCTGAAACTGCCCTTTGGACATGGCTGGATAGGTACAGTGAACTGTTTTACTGGATGGCTGGTAAGGTCGAATAGAGAGCCTTGTCCTTCTGTACAGTACAGGAGGGTCTAGTGCTCGGGTTTATAAGTGCTTGCTATAAGTTTTGAGCAAGTGCCGCGCTGAGAAATGAATGGCTTGAGTGCTTAAGTTGAAAGTTTGTCTGGTTACAAGGGAAAAATTGAAGCGGTGACTTTGTGGAGCCGGGAATAGTTTTACCCTAGCTAACCGACACGCAAAACCGGGCAAATACGGTATTTATAGCAGGGAAGTGAAAGAGATATAAATTAGCCCAAAATGGTCAATAAACTACTAATGTCTGGGCTGAAACCATTCCTCCAGGGACAGATAGGGTGCTCAAAGCTTTCCTCTCTCACAGGTGAACAGAGAACTTCCTTTTATCTAAGTTAGGTATGGGCAAACACAGAGATTTATATCACAGCTCTGAATTCAGCACTAACCTGAAAACTGGACTATACTAGCTTAGAAAGGCAGGAAACAAGTATATATTTTGTTTTTTTTTTGTTTGTTTTTTTTAGAAAATAAAGCAGATACACTCAAAAAACACTCTAAATGTACAGAAAAGGATACTTATTGTTATATATCATAGATCAGAGTTGTAGTCAATGCCCCTAGTAATAAAGTAGGAAGAAACACAAATACAGTAAAAGCAGATGAATAAAGTGCAATTTTTTTATAAATATATATATATATATATATATATATATATATATATAAACAATAGAAAATGAACAATGTGTCTTTTTTGGGTTTTATCAGCTACAAAATAATATTATCTGCAAATAAAGCCATCTTTTCTTGATTACCATACCAATTATATCATTGAATCCTTAATTTTCTTTGCCAGTGGCTCTAAATATGATGCAAATAATAAAGGGGAAAGAGGCAACCCTGCCTTGTTCCTCTGTAAGATACAACTTATCACAGACAAATCTTTCCACTTTAATTTTTCCTTCCAATCCCGCATGTATTATTCTTATTATTGTAACAAGGAATGTAAATGAGTCCATTGCCCAACTCATAAAATTCTAGCTTACTTTGCCAAATGCTTTCTCTGCATCAAGACCCACCAACAACAGTGGTATTTTCTTACATTCTGCTTCACTGTGGATCATCATTGTTCTATTAATGTTGTCAAATATTTGTCTCCCACCCACAAAACCAAAATGATCAATATCTATTAATTTTGGCAACACCTTTGCCATTCTTTAGGCTACTGTAGACATACACACTTTATAATCGTGGCTTAAAATTGAAATGGGCCTATATAAGGGTGGGTTTGATGGGTTTTTATCATCTATAGGTATTACAGCCATGACAGCTTTCTTCCAGAATGTTGGTGCTTCCCCCCTTTTTTAAAATACTGTTAAACAAAATCTTCCAAATCTTTATCACTTTCTTCCCTCCTAGCTTCTAAACGTCCACAGGAATATCATATATTCCTGTAGACTTTCCTGCAGACTAATTATACATCTTCTCCTCTGTTAACTGTTTAACTGTTCAGCCTCACATGTCCCTCTAATCTGGGCATATTTAGTCTTCCATAAACATTTCCATTTGTGCTTTGTTTATTGAACTTTATAGATCAAGAATGTGATTTACAAACTCATAATAATCTAAACATACAATACTGATTAACAACACATATGACAATATAAAAATACGTAACAACCAACAAAACAAACTATTTACATGAATGCCTAAATTAATATGATAAAAAACGGTCTTCAAAGTATAACTAGTGATTCTATAGAATGCCAATCATCTTTCTCTAGTATTTCTGCCACTTTCTGGCAGGAATTGTAATAGGAAGTCATCCTTTTTTCTTTTCCTGATAGTTGTTAACTCCATCTGTGATATAAACACAATGCTTCTGAAGTCTTTAAAAGTTGGGGATTTTTCACTCTTCCAGTTTGTTGTAGTTGTCTTGCATGCACTGGCTAAAAGAGTCCATAGAAGTGAAAACTTTGCTCTAGATACACACTGTGGAATAGAAGCATTAAACAGAATCAGTGATTTAGACAGCTGAAACTTATTATTAAACACTGTTTGTAAAAATTGGTTCAGCCTATCCCAAAATGTTTTGAGCAATTGGCAGCCACAGAACATGTGTTGCCAGTCAGCCTTTAATTTAGTTTTACATCTCCAGCAACCAATTTCTTGTTTAAACATTAATTCTAACCTATGTGGAGTAAAAAAAACTATGTAAAAATTTCTATGCAAATAATTTCCACTGGATTGACAGGGAAGTTCATTCAGGGGGAAAACAGTATTAACTTTTTCACATTATCATCAGTAGTTTGATTACTAACTGTTTTATAATAATTCCAGAAGTTTTCTTTAAGATATATTTTAGTACTTTTAATTAGTTTATAGATTTTTGATAAATAACCGTTTCCTTGGACAGTGTGGTTTACTAAATAAATGACATTTTATTTAATAGTTGGACTCATTAACTCTATTTTTTAAACATATTGTATTGCCTAAGATGCTGTATTACTAGCCACATATTACAGTCCAAATAAAATTTTATTTTAATTTGTTCCATTGTTAAAAGATTACCACTATGCAACAACTGATGCCAGTAGATTAGCTCCTATTCTTTAACAATTTTGATTGTGATCACATCAAAGGTATTCATACAATCCTGGGTACAGGCAATAGGATATACCAAAAAATCCAAGCCTTGATATCTGGATTCTTATTTAGATAATTGTTGTATAATTTTGGTGTATCTGTTATTAATCTAGAGCTTATATATTTCTTTTTATCAAGGACTGTATATTCTCTCACCAAGCTGCGGAAATTGTTGTATACTAACTCAATATATTGCAGTGACACTAAAGGACTTGATTACAGCCAAATGCATGCATGTATTTGTTTTCATCTAGCTGAGTATGAGGTGTTTAGCCACAGGGATGAGGTCTTTATGCGTAAACCTCTATATCTGGAGGATTTATCCCCCCCCCCCCCCACACACACACACACACACACACACACTTCCCATTCACTTAAATAGTGATTAATAGCTATTCTGGGTCTACTATGAAACCACAGAACAAAATACGGGAGAGCCAGTAAACAGGAATGACAAAATGCCAGCAGTAAATTGTCTCAAGATAACAAAGGTACCAAACTAACACAAGAGTTTATATCCTATCTTAATGGATGGGAAAGAGGCCACTGCTAAGAGAGAGACATAGTATCTGACCTAACCATTGTGAATCCTGCAATGGTTATAGAGGAGCACTACTTGCTTGGGCAGTCTACTCCAGTCAGAGCTTTAGGAGGACCCCTTTCCAAATACCTTTGGCTAGGGTTCACCTTGACTGGGAGGGTAGAAAAGGAACCAAAAACACGGTAGTCACAAACAAACAATTTTAATGAAACTTTCGGGTCTACACCCTTCATCAGCACATGAGGGTAGAAAAGGAAGCCAGCAAGTAGGAGTAGGTGTGTTTGAGGATATCCCTGCAGATGTCTTGATAGGGAACGATTTTGCTAATGCAGTACCTTTTGTGCATGCAGTTCCATGCAGTCAGGCTTGGATACAAGCAAGTGGGTCTGGTAGCCTGAGTGAGACCCAGATAGACCACACACTTGCAGCCAGGACTGGTGAGGTTGTTACATCAGGGAGGGAGCTACCCTGTAGTAGTGAAACTGAAGGTCAATCACAGGTGCTTGTAGGTCCTGATGTTCCCTTGGACAGAGTGACTGCAAGGGCAGAGGTGAGTAGTAGTAATACCCAGACTGACAGTGAGGCATTGCTATCAGAGAATACCAGACTTCCTGTGGAATGGGAGCTGGGAAGGGTTAGAGAGTTGAGATAGACTCAGCTGTCAGACCCTACATTACAAGGCCTGAGGGAGGTAGCTAGTGAGGCATCTGATTCTCAAGGGAAGGGGGAATCTGTATACTGGGACAAAGGGTTACTGTATAGAAAGTGGACCCCTGAGGGAGGGCTACAGGGTGAGAGAATACAGCAGTAGGTAGTGCCCATAGCCTACCATCTGGCACTTCAAGCCATAGCTCACAACATTCCCTTTGCAGGTCATATGGGCATAAAATGTACAAATAGATGTATTATGCAGAACTTTTATTGCCCTGGGATTTCCAGAGATGTAACTGCATATTGAAAGACATGTGAGCAGTGCCAAAAGGTAGGTAAGGCAGGAAACAAGGTAAAAGCTCCTTTGATGCCTTTGCCTGTGATTGGGAGTCATTTCAGAGGGTAGCTATGGATATTGTGGGGCCTCTGAGTACCCCACGTTCCACAGGGAAAAGGTGTACCCTAGTGGTAGCAGATTATGCTACCAGATACCCTGAAGCAGTGGCTCTATCCTCCAGTGAGACAGAAAAGGTGGCAAATGCTTTGTTAGAGATTTTCATCAGGGTAGGTTTCCCAAAAGAAGTGCTGACTGACAGAGATTCCAATTTCATGTCTAACCTGCTTGGCTTGTCTGTGGAAGCACTGTGGGGAGAAGCACTTAAAGACCACCCCTACCATCCCCAGAGTAATGATTTTGTTGAGAGGTTAAACTCTACACTGAAGTCCACACAACAGGCATTTGCAAACCAGTTTAAGAGGGAGTGGGACAAATATTTACACTATCTGTTGTTTGCTTACAGAGAGGATACCCAGGAATCCACTGTTTTTTTTACCCAGTGAGTTACTGTATGAGCATAGGGTGAAGGGACCTCTAGATTTGATTCAAGATGAGTGGGAGGGTGAGTGTGAATCTCACAAGGCGTCTGTTGTGGCATATGTCCTAAACACCAGGACAAGGCTCAGGGAACTCATGGGCTTGGCCCAGGAGAACCTGGTAGAAGCCCAACAGCAGAAAAAGGTCTGGTATGATAGGGATTCTTGAGCAAGAGAGTATGCTGCAGAGCAGCAGGTAATAGTTCTTATTGTTGTCAGACACAACAAGCTGCAGGCAGCTTGGTAGGGACCCTTCAAAGTGGCAAGGAAGGTCAGTGATTTTAACTACATGGTAGAACAGCTAAGCAGGAGGCAAGGGCACAAATTGTACCATGTTAAAATGATGAAACCTCACCATGATAGGGATGCCCTTGTGCTGAGTATTTGTAGTGTATTGCAGGAGGAATCTGAGGGGGAACTGGTGACTGATCTCCTCAGTGAGGCTTGGGCTGACACCTCAGTGGAAGGGGTAACAATGTCCCACCAGCTATCCCCTACCCAGATTTGAGAAATCTGAGTAGTGTTACAGGAGTTTGGAGGCATGTTCACTGTGAAACTAGGGTGTACCCACCTGGTGCAGCACCATGTGGATACAGGGCCCCAAAGGCCTATCAAGCAGGCCCCTTACAGGGTGCCTGAGAGAGTGAAACAGACTCTGAGGGAGGCGATACAGAAAATGTTGGAACTAGGGGTAATTCAGGAGTCCAGCAGTCCCTAGACCTTCCCAGTGGTGCTGGTACCAAAGAAGGATGGCAGCACCAGGGTCTATATTATATGCTCGAAGTTTTAAAACTTCAACGCTCATATAATCAACACTATATGAGCAAAGGTTTAAAACTTTGAACATATAAAAAAAATAAAAACAAAAACAACCTATCTAAATGCTCTGAGCAGGGGTCAAGCCCCCCTGCACTCCCCCCCCACTATTTAAATATACCAACTCCGAGATTGCACTACAGTGAAGTGAGATTACTGTAGGGAATATTTCCCTTTACTTCACTGTAGTGCGATCTCAGAGTTGGTATATTTAAGTAGCGGGGGTGCATTCCCCCATGTGAGGGGTGCAGGGGGGCTTGCCCCCTGCCCAGAGCATTCAGGTAGGTTGTTTTTGTTTTTATTTATTTATTTTTATATGTTCAACGTTTTAAAATTTCGCTCATATAGTGTCGATTATATGAGCATCGAAGTTTTGAAACTTTGAGCATATAATATAGACCCCAGTACCAGGTTCTGCATGGACTACAGGAAATTAAACAGTCACACAGAGTCAGATGCTTACCCAATGCCTAATACAGATGAAGCCCTATAGCAGCTGGGTGGAGCTAAGTATCTTACCACTATTGATCTTAACACGGGTTACTGGTAGGTGCCCTTGACTCCCAGTGGTAGAGAGAGGTAAGCCTTTGTGACTCCTTTTGGCTTGTATAAGTTCATGAAGATGCCCTTTGGGATGAAAAATGCCCCAGCGACTTTCCAGAGGCTGGTAGATCATATCCTAGCAGGAGCAGGAGAGTTTGGCCTTGCTTACATAGATGATATTGCCATCTACAGCCATTCCTGGCAACAGCACCTTCAGCATGTCAGGGAGGTCCTGGGCAGACTACAGAGGGTAGAGTTAACCATTAAGCTCAGCAAATGTCATATGGGTATGGCAGAGATCTCCTACCTTGGACATAGAGTGGGGAGTGGTAAGATCAGGTCAGAACCTGCCAAAGTGGAAGCCATTCAGGTATGGCCTGCCCCTGTTACCAAAAAGCAGGTGAGGGTAGTCTTATGGACAGTGGAGTACTACAGAAAGTTTGTCTCCAGCTATAGTACCATAGCTGCTCCCCTCACAGACCTGACAAGGAAAAACAAGCCCGATAAGGTAGTGTGGACCCCAGCATGTGAGCAGGCATTCCAGAAGCTTAAAGGAGCTTTGGGAGGACTCCCTGTGTTAGTCAGTCCAGATTACAGCAAAGAGTTTGTTGTGCAGGTGGATGCTTTAAATCATCAGGTGGGGGCTGTTCTTACTGTTCAAAACAGCCCTTGCAAGTACGGCCGGTGCACAAGGCCAAAATGCATCAACAATATTTCAAACAAAAGAGGCCAGCACCCGAAGAGTAAAAGATATGTATTTTTATTGTGGTTACACCGAAAAACACACTAACAAACTTCAGCAACCTGCCTTCTTCAGTGCTGAACAAACCATTTTGACATAATTATATACCAGAGTTAATTAAGCAATTAAAGAATTTAAAGCAACAACATCATCATAAGGCTAAAGACCCAACAATAAATTAAAAGTGATCATTAAGGCCAGGGTTAAACAACCCCCCCCAGCCTAATTATCCAATTTTTTTCTTTTTTATTAAATAGGGCATGCCACCCTGGTTTGTTGGACCTATCCCCCTGGATTTTATCAATGACCATAACATTGAATCTGGCTGTGGTGTGGATTAATGTGTGTTTGTATAAGGCACTGGATGTTCTCTTGTGTTGAATGTCGCTAAGATGTTCAGACATATTTATGTGTAGTGGCCTGGATGTTTTTCCTATATAACTGAAAGAACACAAGCATGTAGCTAAATATACCAGCCAATTGGTGGCACAATTGGCAAAAAATTGGATACCATAAACTTGTTTGGATTTCAACATATACTGACAAAAAGAGCAGTGACCGCAGGGGAAGGATTCAATCAATTTGTCACCCACAAGCATAAGCTGGTGTTCTTAGCCAGGTTTCCTCAGAGGGAGAAGAGCACCCAGTGTTATACCTCAGTCATAGGGTCCAACCCAGGGAGGAATGCCATGCAGCTGTAGAAAAGGAATGCCTAGCCATAGTGTGGGCACTGCAGAAACTTCAGCCTTATCTGTATGGAAGGAAATTCACTGTAGTTACAGAACACAATCCCTTAATGTTGCTACATTGAGCCAGCCCAGCAAAATGTCAAGTTACTAAGATGGAGCCTAGGTTGGCAAGCATATGATATGACAGTGCAGCACCACAGAAGGGTTAGCAATGCCAACAGAGATGGGCTCTCAAGAATGGGGTAAGGTATACCCAGATAGGCTCAAGCCTCTCAAGCAACATGTCTCAAGTGTCACTTGAAACACTTGCTTAAGTTTTCGGGGGGATGTGAAACTGCCAGTCCAGCTATCTGGAATTTTGTAAATAATTCTATGTCATTTGTGAATATTGATATGATTTATACATATCTGTACATTATGTACTGAGCTAAAATGTATCCACAGTGTACCCTGCTGGAACATTTGAAGATTAATGTGCAAAACTTAAGAATATTTGAGGTTAGGTTACTTTATAGCTGGGCCATAAAAGATGTTATCTCTGAGTTTCATTTCATTAGCTTTCACAATGTCTAGAGCTAGAAGTTTTTTGTATTGTCTTGGAGAAAAGTAATTACTAGGTCTAAATTGTAAAAGTGTTTTATGACTTACAAGATCAGAGCAAACACCTGAGAGATATGTACTTTTAACACAGAGATGTTAAATTCTGTTAGGTTTCTGGTTTAAGGAACTGAAGTCAGGTGACAAAGAGTGATGTCATCCAAGCTGGTCCAGCAGTAATATTTGATATTAATTTGGGAACTCTCTCAGAGAGAGACTGTGTATTTTATATTTTGTCTTGGACTTAGCAAGAACATCCACTCATCATCACCATCTGCACTTGCCTTCCTAATAGTAAGTAACTAGGGTACAGTAATTTCTTTTAGATATAGTTAGGAATATAGTAAAGATTAGTTTTGATGTTTTTTTGTATTTGAGACTGTTCTGCAATGTTGTTTTAAAATATTTCCTGTAATTTTGAACCCTGACGTTACTGTCTTGATTGACTGAGTATTGTCTTGTTCTTTTATTATTTATTATTAAAAATATTTAAACCTATCTTTGTGGCCGACATTTGTGAGACATATTTAAGCTCTTAAAGTACATGCATATATATTTGGTGACACTGTACAGGCCACTCCTAATAGCCTGGCACTTGGTCAAAACTACCATATGGGTTATTAGTAGCATTACACAGTA
This sequence comes from Protopterus annectens, assembly GCF_019279795.1. Classification (NCBI taxonomy): domain Eukaryota; kingdom Metazoa; phylum Chordata; order Ceratodontiformes; family Protopteridae; genus Protopterus; species Protopterus annectens. Next base: position 1,664,562,950 of record NC_056744.1, on the reverse strand, counting down.
GGATTAGACATCCTTTGTTAAGGGCCTAGAGTAGCTGATGAGTGGTTGGTGGCAGTGATAACTACCTTACAGTCTGGGCAGAAGGGGGCATAGCTAGTAAACATGTGCCAGCCTTTCCCAGGTGTGTGTGTGTGTGTGTGTGTTTGTATATAAATCAAATCTCAAAGTGTGTGTGTGTGTGTGTGTGTCAGCTACTTGGACAGACACAAAGCACTGATTGGACAGAGAGGATGCTGGAGGTTTTGGCTTGACCACTGAGCTGAGATCTCTACCCTATACCTGAGCCAGTGAGGAGTCTCACCGGGGATCTGGAGAAAGAGGGAGAAACCAGCCCCAGACTGACTATGGTCTCTGTGTGCTCTTAAGGGAAATTGCACTTTACTGTGTGTCTACTTGTCATCCTCCCAATGTGTGCATCCCCTAGCTGTTGCCAGTGGTGAGGATTGAGGCTCCTTGATTACTGCACCAGTGCAGTAGTTTCATAGGAGAGACAAAAAATATGTTTAGGGTCCTGCAAGGCTTTGCCTTTCTCTTGAAGAGATGTAAACATATCATTAGCAGCAGTCCCAAAAAGATGTTTATTATCCAAAGGAGCGTCCAACAACTTGGCCTTTATGTCCTCAGGCAGAAACTGGAGACAAAGCCAAGAATAACACCTCATGACAGACCCAAAAGCTGCAGCCCTGAACAGGCATCAGAAGCAACATAGCTACACATAGCTAACAAGTGACTTAGTGACAGGAAAAATAGCCTTCCTTTTTTTGTGAGAAAACTTCTAGGGCAATGGATTAGACTGTTATCTCATTCTGTTACCAATGAGGCAATGGATTTAATAGAACAAAGTCAACTGTTAAAAGCTGCAAAACAACAACAAAATAATAAAAAAAACAATATTTGGATTTAAGATTGACAATAATAGAAATTATGAATAAATAAGCAAAACGTGGAGAACGCAGACCATAAAACTGATAACTGAAAAAATGGTCTGGATGCACCGGAAAGCAATAAAAAATTTATTCCACAGATAAATACAAGCGCCTTCACCCGGCTGTAAAGCTGGGCTTTTTCAAGTAAAAACAAACACATACAAAGACCAGTATAAATACTCTTCCTTTAAAAAATGTGCCAAAAATCCCTTAAAGGGACATTTACATACATTACTCTAAAACTGTTTATTTTTACTTGAAAAAGCCCGGCACTATGGCCAGGTGAAAGCGCTTGTATCTGTGGAATAAATTATTTATTGCTTTCCGCTGCATCCAGACCATTTTTTTCAGTTAATAATAGAAATTCTAACTAAGGTTATATTATAACTTGAAACTCCCATAACTGACACAAGACTGCTGCTGAGAAGGAGAGTTATATCTTTATTACAGAAAACAAAGACCTAATAAAATAAAATACAGAAGTAGTGTATGAACATTCAATGTCTCTGACAAAGATGAGGGAAATATACTATCTTTACTCATGGTTCAAATAACTTTCCAACAGTGATTTTAACTTGGAAGATAAAACTGAAAGTGCCAACTGTTCACTTGCATTACTTCCAACCTCACCAGAATCAGCACCCCCCAGGAGTTATTGTTAAAGTCACCAGAAACCTTAACAAAACTAAACTAGTTAAAAACAGCATAGTCAAAAGGTTGCATTCTAGACAAAAGCAAGCCAGTCACACTGATAATGACTATTCGTCTGCTTTAATAGAGCCAAGAATTCATTTCAAAAATTAAATGGCTCAAAGGAAAAATATTAAATATCCAATAGTACCCAATGAAACTTTAAACATTCTAAAGGATGACACCTTTATGGCTAACAACACCAAAGAAGAAATAAAATGATATGATTGCAAATTTAAGTTTTTTTTTTTTTTTTTAATAGAGTAATGCACAACTAAATGTACAGAGGCTTCTGAAAGTACTCCTGAGATTGGTTACTTCAAACAAAAGAAATCATCAACAACAAAAAAATAACATAAGAAATATTTTAGAATAAATGATGACTGCATTTTAAGGAATGAACTATTGCTGAATACATGATTTTCTTGCAGTGTATCTATGCACAGGAACTGATATTGTCATATCTGATAAGGTCTTTCATTTAATTCTACATTTAAATGCAATCTAACCTTTTGAATTTCTTCATGATAGATTTGAAGATCCTGCAGTGACTGTGTAAGTAAATCTAAAGTCAGTGACTTTAAACCTTCAACAAACTAATAATAAATCTAATAATTTTCTTCAACTTTCACATCTTCATTTGTGTAGGAAAATAGAAGAGTGACTAAAAAAATTTACCATCTATAACATTTCATATTCTTTTCAAGCAGATCACTTTACATATTTTATTATCATGGGGTTGGTATAATGGTTAAACTGTTTACCTTGCGAACACTAGGTACAGCATTTGATTCTCACCTTTGAGAAGCAAGCTTAGGCTTAAAAAAGACATTGGATCGTTAGCCTTTTATCACCTATTGAAGGATGTAACACCTTGATCAGACTATTACTTTTACATAATTTTATTCTCTAAAGGGTTCATTCCACAGGATGCCCTATTCTCTGCTAGTTATCAGCTAATGTTTTGAAGAAGATATTTAATCAAATTCAAGATATTTCCTTTCATCAGTATCAGTAGACTACAATGATATGAAAATATGTGCATTTTCTTTCCTACAATTATACACACAATTGATGATTTAAAGCATGTGAATAGAAACAAAATTGGAAAAAATATTTTATTGACGGTGCAGTGGTGCAGCAGTAGCATTGTGACCTCACAGCAAGAGACTCTCCGGTTCGATTCTCGGCTGGGGTGACACCTGTATGGAGTCTGCATGTTCATGTGGGTTTCTTCCCATGTTACAAAGACATGCATCTAGAGCTTTTCTCCCCGGGCCGCCGCTGAAAATTGGCTTTGTTCCAATTTGGACTTTCCCAGTAAACAAATGTTAAACAAATAAATAACATTTAATCACTTTTCCTTATACTTCTCAGAAAACAATTTCTTAGTTTGGAATTTATAGATGGCTATCACATTCTCTGCACAAATTAGCATGGCTAGTGGCAATGTTTGAGACGTGGGCAATTCAAAGACGCAGCTCAGCCACACTTTGGTCGAAATAGTATATTACACAATACATGATGCATGAATAATGACACGAAAATGAGGAACCCATGCAAATGGGTCACATATTATACAAATAAAGGAACCAAAACTGGTAGCAATTGTAGAACAATGCATACCCATTCTGAATGCAGTGATCTGTGGTATACAATAGCAGCTACACTACAAGCAGCAGGCATTGATAGGTGCCATCACAGGCAGTGTCCATAATATTGTCAGTTTTGGTCATTTGCCTTATTACAGTGGGAACAGACAGCACTTGACCTATCAGCAGCTCAGCTCAAAGACCCACAGAAAATGGATTATTTCTGAGATGGCACAGATACCATAAGGGACCTAGTCAAACTGTGTTGCCTACAAACAGAACTGAGGGGGGATGCATGGTTTCCAATTTTTTTAACCTACCTTGGGACATCATTTTACTGACCCAGCCTTATTCTTGTAACTCTAACAATCTGTATGACTAGGTATGACTGTTAGTGTGTGCTACAGTGGTATATTCGCATGTATCCATATGCTCTCCCTTAGGAGGTTATACATGCAGATGTGTCATGTATGTTCATTCTTTCACAGTTTCCTTTGGGATGGAGTCTAACAAAACAGAATATCTGTAGCTGCTGCTTATGGCAAAGTGCAAGTAATATGGTCCGGTTATACAGTGGTACTGTCTGCAGAACTACGGGGATAGGGGGGGTCACCCACATCTGCCATTACAGAAGTCCTTGAAGTGCAGACTGAGCATACAGTATCACTAGTACATGACAGACATCTGAGTCTAAAGGCAAAAGTCAACAAGAGATACAGGCTATGTGTGGTACCTTATTCAGAAAAACTATTGCTCAGGCACAAAGGCTCATTACAGATAATCAGAAAAGAGAATGGTGGGTCATAATTTACAGATCTGGATTTGCTGGACATAGGAAGCTTGTGGCTTACTGTAAACTGTTTATATTCACTGAAACCTTTTGTGTGCATACAACTAATTCACATACATTATTGTACAATGCATCGCTGAATTTCTGGGCAACGATCTACTGATCAACAAAATGAGAACTTCGATGATAACTCCATACGCCTTATATTACTGCACTGTTGATACAAGCATTACTTTGCTGTAGCAGCCCCGTTTAACTACAGCACTAATCACCAATTCCAGTCCATATATTAAGATGTCGTATAATGTGGCATTTCTACGTCGGCGAAGCAGCTTGGTGAGCGCTGCCATCCTGATGTCACAGCAATGTCACCTTGTAAAGGGCAGTAGTTCGTTCAGTGAGAGGTGGCTGGACTAAGATCTTTTGTGGCTTATCGTAGCATGACAAAATATTTACTTATTGCCAAGGACTCTGTTTATTGTCCTTTTTCTGGATCGTGGTGTTATGCTGTAACAACTCAGGGAAAGCCTAATTGTAAATGGAACACCCTATACTGAACTGGAGGATATAGCAAATATGCTGGCCAATATATTTAGCTCTAATTTCACCCTCAGTTACCACCCCCCCAGGAAATACACTGTACCATTTCTCCCCCAACTATCATTAAAGAAAAGGTCCTAACTGCAGTTTCCAAAGCTAAAAACACTTCATCTATGGGTCCTGATAATATCCCAGGATGCCTCCCAAACAGACTGAAAAACAACCTGTTAGGCCCACAAGAATCTCAGTTCAGTGAAAGCCTCCAGAGAGGCTTAATTTCAAGAAAAAGGGGGACTGCAACAGGCAACCCTCTAATAAAAGGCAGATCATCAAAAGAGCCAAGGAACTATAGACACATAAGTTTGACTAGTCTTATATGCAAGACCATGGAAAGAATTATTGCGAACCTGTTAAACAAAGACATAAAAAAATTGTCAAACATTGGGCTGCCTATCCCAGTTTATTTTTTGTCAAGGGCCGGTCATGCCTACCAAACCTGCTGAACATCTTCAAGAAGGTCACTAGAGCCATGGATGATGACAAAATGGTGCATACTGCCAAACTTGACTAGGCAAAGGTATTTGACATAATCCCTGTCTTGGATATGATAGACAAACTCACAAATTTAGGCATAAATTCCTATGTCACCTGATGATTAGCCAAATGGATCAAAGATAAGACACATGGTTTAATAGTAACAGTGGATCTGCTACACATTCATGTAACAAATAGCACTAGAATTAATGATCTAAGGATTTAAGCTTAAACCTTGTCTGTGATATAAACACAATATGTTGGGGGGAAAAGTATGTTTCTAAGAGATTACCCCTTCTTTGCAACAGGCCCCCCATTCATGTGAAACAGGCCTCTTCCTTAATCCTGTTCAAACACAATTTGGACCAATGGATAGAAAATCACAAATTTACCCCTGACTTACCCCTGACTTGTCACCTCTAGCCCTCATGGACAGGGCAGTTTGTAGATTTCCTAAGGCACAGACATATACCAAAACCATTGTAGTCCATGGGCATTGATAACTGGAAAATTGGGGCACAAATATCTGGGCTTAAAAGGCTCTAGTTCTGTTAGCCTAGTAACGTCCTCTGATCCTATGAACATGAGCTTTGATCCTTATGTCTCCATGGTGGTAAGAAAATCCTTCTGTGTGGCACCACTTATAAGTAAGGACATGGCATCCATATCTAAGGAGATCATAGTCCCACTATACTCAGCCCTAATTAGACGAATAATCAAGTACAATTCACCCTTTGGCATGTACCTGACCGGGCATTTGCAAAAGTGACCACAGAAGTTCCTCACTAAAAGAATACAGGGTGTAAATAACATGCCCTATATGGACTGCCTTAAAGTCCTGTCCCTGTACTTGGTGTCTTACAGACTACTAAGAAGCGATCTATTCCTAACCTACAAGACATTCTTTGATCCATGCCTGAAGGATCTGCTACAGCACTATAGTTGTCCAATCTAAGGATCTAAACCTTATCTGTGACATAAAAAAAACTTGCTGGAAGGAGAGGTATGTATATCAGAGACTGCTCCTTCTGTGCTACAGACCTCCAAATTATGTGAAGCAGAACTCTTCCATAAGCTTATTCAAATGTAATTTGCAAATTACAAAGTCACCACCCCGGCTTGTTGCCTGTGTCTCTTTTGGAGATAGAAAGCACAGGCATATACCAAAGCTATTCTAGTCTGTGGGCATTGATAAATGAGAAAATTGGAGCATGAATGGCTATGCTTAAAAAGTCCCTAGCAATCTCCTATGATCCTACAAAGTCTGTTACAGCCTGTTACTCTCAATTGCTAAAACTTGCTTATGGTCATTAACATATTTTATTCTGGGAGAAACAAATTAGGTATATTTGTAGGATTAGTGGGAGTTCTGTAATGATGTCACGATGGTGGGAGTTGTATTAGTCAAGGACAGAGTTATGATTTTTGGAGACGATTGAGTGGAGTAGAGGGACAACAACCTATCAATGGGTCAATTGACTGGGGTTAAATCAGTGGATTGAGCGACTGATGGAGCATTAGGGAGGAAGGGGGGTGCCCATCTTGGGTGGGGGGGGCATTTGTTGATGCTCATTTAGGAGAGGCATAGTCCAATGAGGGGAGATGCCCTTTGATGATTCAAAAGAGGTGAGTAAGGCATAAAAAAAAAGTAGCCACTCCATGACAGAAGCAGAAATTGCTAACCCCCAAGACATCCTTAAGATCCATGACCGCCCCCTGCAATATCATAGCATGTCCAGGGAGCAAGAGACAAGCTGGCAGACCTTGCACAGACATGGATGGGACGCTGGGGGGTGTGCCGATGAAAATTATGTCCCAAGGGAGTAAAAAAAAAACGAAAGAAAGAAAGAATTATGATTTTTAGAATCACACTGTAACTTGTACACCAACTACTAGAATGTAGACACCCACCCACCCCAGGGCAGGACATATTTCTGGACAAGATATCTATATCAAAAGAAAAGAAAAAATCCATAAATGACAAGTTTAAGCAAATAGTCTGTTTAACCAACCAAATTAAAATATATATAAAAAAAAGTAGTGTACACAGCTTAATAAAATAATGCCATGGTAATTATTCCAGGGCTTTCTTTCAGTTTAAACTCTAGCACCTTTTGTTGCCCTTAAGAAATTACTTTAAAAAGTGTACTCCATAGCACACATGAGCAAACCTCTCAACCTTCAAGCATTAAAAATCATAACATTGGCCTTTAAAAAATCATAGCAGTGGGTTAGAAAGAAGAGCACTTTCTTATTTTTCACAATAGAAGGTCTTCATATACTAGAGCCTGTATAATTTGTAATTTGTAATTATGAATCTTTGTTCATCCTTATGTGTATGTATGTGTTCGTTTATTAAATGCTTATAAACAGGTCTGACTTTATGAGGAACATCATAAATTTAAGATGAGCAATCCTAAATCTGAGAGCCAAAAATCATAGTGCTGTGTGTCAAAAATAGCTGAGAGGTATCATACCTCTGAATTGTCCAGATTTTCACCTCATCTAGGTGTGATGACCACCCCCATATCCGTTTCCTACCCTTACTCCCTTCAGCCCCAGTCTGTTGTTCTGATATATCACACCAGAATTGTTGCAATGTAGGTGCAGTACTTTGCATTTCTTGCTAATGAAACTCAACTGTCACCTTTTTACCTCTTGTGCAGCCTTTTCAAAACCTCCTTTGTAGTCCCCTCTCTCTACTCCTCTGTCTTTGTGCGAGTATAAAGCTCATTTCTGCATGTTCTTATCAATACGTATAATTCAGATTTAAAGACTCCTCTGTTTCCCCACGAAGAAACTCCCATTACCTACACAGAATGCCTTAAAGCTTTAATTCTCTTTTCTGTATGATACAGACTCCTTTGGTAACTTCTTCCGGGCCTCATTATTTTATATTATTTGCATTATTTTGCAAGAAAATAGCATTACTTTTAACTACTGACACTTAAAATGAGCTAACAGAATACAAATGTATCATTCAGCACCACTAACTAGAATAAGACACCTATGTTTATGCTTCTGAGAAGCAAGGAAAAGTTTCAGCCTTGGACAGTCAATAAGAAATTGAGTCATTTGTCTTAGAAACAATATGAATGTACTTCAGAAAGGATGAGTGCAAGTGGAATGCCTAAAGAAGAAAGGTTCTCCATTATGGCAGTCCTTTCTGATTCATAGACCGCCATACCACTGAGGTTTCCTGATAGGCTCAGTGCAGAGGTGGTCCTGGCAGGGTTGGATCCATCACAAGGTGACCTAGGCAGCTGCCTAGTGTCCAGTACAGGCTGGAGAGACTGATCATGCAAAAGATAATTAAAAAAAATAGATTTCTGCTTGTGCAATTAATAAAAAAAAATAACTTCCTGTTCAGCAACATGCATTGATGAACCTGATCTCAATTAATTAAGAAAGCTGCCACCCAGCTGCTCAGCATTTCCTCTTTGGCGTGCATGCAACAGCTCTCCTTTCATTGGCTGCTTGCATGCACAGAAATCAGCTCGTGATATACCCCCACACAAATGGGAAATCGATGGTGAATTTCTTTTAAGAGTTTTCTTGTAATTATTTCATCACTGCTCAGAAGTTAGAACAGATTAATTTCTATTTGGCACTGAACCATATCTCAGACCCAATTCTCAAGAAGGTAATGCATGTAAATTTCAATTACCATCATAAGGAACATCAAATCCATGACCCACTTCTGCCTGACTTTCATTGAAGAGACAGTAATGACTACCTTCATTAGGGTGTTGAATTACCATCCACTAGCAGAAGAGCAATAGAATTATCCAAATCTGGTCATTCTTTTATTCTCAGTAACATTCACCATGGTGAACGACAGAATCTTTCTGCAGCAGTCACATTCTGAGTACTCAGAAGTCGGCTGGCTTGTTTCATATCTTTTCTGTCACTGAGTGGTTGCTAGGATCATGAGTCTGATTTCACTCAAATTTCACTATGCTATGAACTGCAGGGATCCTCTGCATTCTAATGTGGGTCCAGTTCTTTTCTATTCACTGTATACATTCTGCTTGTAAAATAGCTCATTTTCAAAAGTGAAGAACAGTATCACTGTTGTTGTGAGAACACCTAGTCTTACCCGTATATCTCTTGGTAATTAGTCTTTGCTGACACCCCTTATGGATGGTTGACACTGTACCCATCTCTGTATGTTTTGCAAATGAATTAAGCTGAATATTTTTAAAATGGGTACCATAGCTATTTAGGTCATTATGAGAAATTCAGACCATTTCATTTTGAAACCCTTCATTAATTAGGGGTTTTATAAGTAAATTTGTTTCAAAGATACATGATCTTAACACTGTTCTTGAGTATAAATTTTCACTTAAGGACCATGTATCAGCTGTGTTGTGCCATCTTGCTAACATCAGAACAGCATAACCTGACAATCATTATCTACCTTATAAAGACCTAACATTGTTGTAAATGCCCTGAATTTGGCAAGACTGGGTTAACAATTCTCAACAACTGAAGGGTTCATAATATGGAATTACACTTTCATTTGGTGCACAAAGGTACAAAACCTACTGCTTAGTAATACATCTCATTATTACCATATTACCCCAGTGCTATAAAGCTTAAACTATTGCCATTGAGATGACATAGTATTATAAGGTTCTAACTCTTGTTAACTTGCCCTACAGGGCTTGGGTCCCAGTAACTTAGAGAGTTACTTTTTCATAGGTGTTTACTAGGCTAACAACTACAAGGGCCTTTTTAAGTCTAGACATGCATCCCAAATCTCTAACAAGTTCTGATACCCTCAATAAGTGTAAGCACGGGCCTGGGAGATGAACCGTTTACAGGTTCTATGTCCATTAGAAACATAGGTGCCAAACCAGCGATGAATTTCCAGTTTTCCAGCCAACTGTCCAACTTGCACTTGAATTGGGTTAGGGAGGAACTCTGCTTCACATTGATGGGGAGCCTTGTGTGTCTTATGATCCAGCCTGCCCCTACACTTTGCTACTTTTGGGCTGCTAAAGTTTCCAAGGGGCATCTTGAGCTCCTTGGGATTCAGTCATCTTTGTATCAGATGCTGCACCTGTTGAACTTACTATCACAGTGACTCAAAGAGTCTCATACACTCCACATGGTCTAAAGATCTCTCAGAACCACATACTTCAAATAGATTTTAAAATATGTGTTTTTGTTTTCTTAATATGAAACTTCATTAAAATTCTGGGTGCCAGCTCAAACCTGTATAAAACTGTTTGTGGCACAGCCATTGGTTTACAATCTGGATTTTATTAAAACACAACTTATTGTAGATATGTAAATACATAAATATGAAATTGGAAGCCAGTACTTTTATTCATTCTTGTTCTATTGCAATTGCTTTTATCTAACCACCATAAGTATATCAGAACCAGAGACTGTCCACAATAGTTCTTTGTCTGTACAGCAATATCTGCAGGTTTTTTCATCTTCCACATTCTCAACAGATTTTTATGTTCCATTTCCAAAGCAGTGTCCTGTCTTGAGGTGCATTAGCAGCCCTTCATTCACAGATCATCTGCTCTTAGCCATTTGTCAATCAAATCATAAATATCTGTGTTTATTACAGCTGTTTTCAACATTTGTCACTGTAATTGTGAGCTTTTCAATCTTCTTTGTACTTGTGTTTTGTGCTTCTGCTTTCCATCTTGTGCATTTTAGAACATGTATTGCTACCTGTTTCTTACTCACTTCTGGTTTGACTTTATTGCCTTCTGAAATGATTCTAATATTTAGAGAATGGAAGTCATATTATATTTGCCTTTTTTCATGGTTCAAGAATTTTCACTGTTTGGACCTGAGGATATCAGCAAATATGTATATTGTCCCACAACTGTTGAGCAATACATAATAACCACTTCAAGAAAGTTTTAAGGCAATCAGTTTGCAAACTACTAAAACCTTAGCCAATGACCACAGATTCAAACATTGTACCTTGCATCTGTAAGGTAAAGACCTTAACCATTACATGTGTTTGTGTGTGTGTGTGTGTGTGTGTGTGTGTGTGTGCATTCTTGACATGCACTAGCTTTATATTTCTGAAAGGCAACAGACAGTTTTCTTATTTATCTAAATTATCCAACACTTTTTGTGACAATCTCCCAAAAATTTAAGACAAAAAAAGGAAGGGTGAGCCAATTTATGCTTTGAACATCCATTCTGGATGTCAAAACAGTTTTCAGCATTAGTATGATGTTCCTGAAAAATTCCTTACTAGGCTTTGTTCTCATTTTTTTTTCACATAGTGTTTCTCGGACTCTTCGTCTGTTTTTGGGTGGCTATATTTATTCAGTCCCTCTTGTTTTAGTTCTTATTTTTTGTTATATTTTATCAACCATCACTTCTGACTCCTGGATCCTGTACATCCTAATGTTCTGTCCACCTCCAAGGCCACTGAATATTGATGCATAATCTGCTGTCACCTTTCACCCTTCAATGGGTAACTCCCCTCTCCATGGAAGAAATCTCTTATAGCTACCTTCCCACTGTCAGAGGTGAGCAATGAGTGCATTGGTCCATGTTATGGATGCAAACTGGTGTTTTCTGCTTAGTCATGTCCTACTCCCCACACTTGCTGGGTGTTCATGTGGGCGTTGAGAAAATACCGCCTCTACCTCCATGATGATTTATTTCTCACAAGCCCTTCTCAGCTCAATAACTACTGATGCCTTTGCAACTTACCGAAGGTGTCCTACAGTACATCAGGCGCACCTTACATTCTCCTTTGACAAATGCAAGCCTGTAACTTTCCTTTCATTCCTCTCCCAGTAAACCTTCTTCAGTTTCATGGTTATTAGTCAAACCATGGCTGTCATAGTCAAGGCTTTCTGCCACTAAATACAAAGCTTTTGTTCAGTTCTTTTCTACCACATTTAAATCACAATCAGAGCTTCATCCTTCTGACAACAAACCTTCAGCCCAATTATTTTTTATCAAAATATCTTCTGAAGTTGCCATTTTCCTGATGCTTCAGGTTTTCTGATAAACTGCTTCTACTGCACATTTATCGAGACCAGTTGGTGAAAGAAATTGTACTGCTTGGATGATGGATAGACAGCTCACAGACACCAAGGAGGCATGACTAGCCTCCAAGAGGTCTTTAATCAAACTGAAATCTTTGCGAAGAAAATATATTCCATGACAGGAAGTTTTCTGTAGCTAGCACAACTGCATTTTAAGCTATATACCCCATATATGACAGCTAGTTTTTAAGTTAGAAAAGGCTTATTACATATAGTCGATAAAATACATAGCATTGCAACGATCATTTAACACTGACCTTAACTTTATGCTAACTACACCACAGGCATTTGAATGTGTACAAAATTATTATTTTGATATAAAAGACATTTTAATAAATGCAACTTTTGAGTTTTTAGTATGATCAACTCTTGAACTATTTTCTTCAATAGGATTTATATCTTGAGTAGTTAACCTGGATGATCTTTCTTGATATCTGTTATTCCACTACAGCTTTTCTTGGGGGTACAATTTCAGGGGGATTTCTGGAACTACTACCTATCACAGGTCTCATGGCCTACTGTCTTGCACTAGTTGTAACTGGTCTGACTGATCTTTTTCCTTGGTTTTTGATGCAGTTGACATATAAATGACTGGGTTTATCATATGCAACTTTCCATTTTCCCCGTGGGCACCAAAGCATCTTGGTTTTGTTACTTTAGCTACTCCTTCAGCTTAAAGCTGCGAAATGACATATGGCTTGTGTATTTGTACTCTGTTGCCAGCCTTTAGATCTGGTAGTCTGGTACTGTTTGCATCCTAGTAGTATTTCTGCAACTACTGACTCTTCTCTATTTCCTTTGTTTTGTATTGAAAGTTTAAGCATCAGTAAAGTAGTTAAAAGTAAACAACTTTTCCTTCACCCTTCTGCCCATTAATTACTGACATGGTGAGAGAATGGATACCTGCAAAATATGCCTGTCTGTATTCCTATACTGACAATCCATATACCTGCTACTACTGCTATAATAAGATTCTTCACAGTTTAAACTATTCTTTCCACTTGCCAAGGTTTATGAAAATTGAATGGACGTGTCATGATCTTAATATGCCTTCTCAAACAAAAATCTTGTTTTTCTAACTTTTGTATTGCAGACCACTGTCAAATATAACACTGGTATTGTTGCTTTGACAAGACAGACAATCCATTCATTACATTTGGATTTTTAACTGAAAATTTATTTTTTAAGCACTGTACAACATTAAAAGTGAAGCAGAGATATAATACAATGAGACATAAAAGGAAATATTGGAAATTAGGTAACGATACAAATCATTTGGAGTGCAGTATCAATAAACATTTCAAATGTTGTAAAAAGTACAGTTTTGTACCTACCATAAATGTAGATGTTCGAAGATCCACATTGCTGCAGTCCTAACACTTGGGTAGTCCGCTGTCCCAGTCGGCCCGAATACCAAAGTATAAGGCTGACGTCGGTCAAGGCGCATTTGTCTGACATCAGGACGTCAGGGTACAAATGCGCATGACCGACGTCATATCCTCAGTCTTTTCTTGCCCCAGATGTCAGAAGACCCTAAAAAGATAAGGCCAAAACCAAAAAACACCAAACACTCCTGTACCTAATATATATACAATATATACAAATTTACCAAAATAGAACCCCACCCACACAACCACCCCTAAACATAGAGGGGAAGGAGGGAGGGTAAATTGGACTGCAGCAATGTGGATCTTCGAACATCTACATTTATGGTAGGTACAAAACTGTACTATGTTCTTCATCTCACATTGCTGCAGTCCTAACACTTGGGTAGAATCCCAAAGCAGAGGTAAGGGAGGATGGCTAAACTATAATGAAGCAGGAGCTGCCAAAATGCCCTGCAACACAGCAGTGGCAAAACCAGCCCTGGATTTAGAATAGAGAGGAAGGTGGTAATGCTTGGAGAAAGTATGCACTGAACTCCAAGTAGCTGCCTCCAAAATATCCTTAGTTGCCACCCCCCTTAGAAATGCTGTTGAAGTGGCAGTAGCCCTAGTGGAATGAGGCCTAATCCCAGCCGGAATCTCCTTGCCATGATGGGAATAACAGAATGCAATGCAAAACCCAATCCACTTAGATATAGTTTGTTTTGACACAGGCTTGCCCTGAGAACTCAAAGCAAAAGAAACAAACAACTGCTGAGACTGCCTAAAATCCCTAGTCCTGCTTAAATAATAACGCAACTGCCTGTGTACATCTAAAGTGTGCAAAATGTTTTCGACCATATTTTGGGGATCTGCATAAAAAGTAGGCAAATGAATAGTTTGGTTTAAAGCCACACTAGAAACCACCTTAGGCATAAAGGAAGGATTAGTGCGTAATGATACCCTATCCTTATGGAAAATCAAAAAGGCTCAACCGCCATAAGGGCCTGCAACTCAGAAACCCTTCTTGCAGAAGTAATGGCCAACAAAAAGCAGTCTTCCATGACAAGTATTTCAATTCAGCAGTAGCCGAGGCTCAAAAGGTTGTAGAGTAAGTTTCTCCAACACAAAATTGAGGTCCCAAGCAGGAGTAGGAGCTCACGTGGGGGTCTTATATTCTTTGCCCCTCTAAGAAATTGCTTGAACAAAGGATGAGAAAACAATGGTGGGTCACAATCATAGTGAGCTGAAATTGCTGCAGCATGAATCTTAATGGAAGAGAAAGACAAACCTTTGTCCAATAACTCAGTAAGATATTGAAGAGCCACACTCAAATTAGGCTCAGAAACATCCAAATCCTTTGCTGCACTCCAAAATAAAAATCTCTTCCATTTTTCTGCATACACTTTACGTGTACTAGGTCTTCTGGCTTCCATAATCACATTCAAAACTTGTTGAGGAAGCTGAGACCTGCTGTGGTTCAAAACAGAATATGCCAGGCTGTTAGATGAAGAAAGTGAAGCTTGACATTGAGCAGATGACCGTCCCTCTGAGACAAAAGGTGTGGAATTAAAGGTAAAGGCCATGGAGGCTTCCTTACCAGATTCCTCAGTAATGGGTACCAGTGTTGCCGAGGCCAATCTGGAGCTATCAAAATCATCCTTGGCTTGTCTTGTCTGACCTTTAGGAGTACCTTTGGGAGGAGAGGCAGAGGAGGAAAGGCATACACATGAAGATTTTCCCAACTGAACGAAAGAGCATCCACTTTCCAAGCTGTGTGATGAAACCTTTTCGTGCAAAATTTTGGCAGCTGGTGGTTTAGTGGAGAAGCGAACAGATCTATGTCTGGAGTTCCCCATGACACTGTCAATTTTCGAAATACATGAAGATCCAGTTTCCACTCGTGGGGATCCATGATTTGCCTGCTTAACACATCTGCTAAGGAGTTCTGTGCTCCTGGCAGAAACCTTGCCTGAAGATTTAGCTGCAAGCTGAGCGCAGTCTCCCACAAAATCATTGCTTGCCTGCATAGAGGATAAGAATGTGTTCCCCTTGCTTGTTGATGTACCACATGACAGTTGTGTTGTCTGTTAGAATCAACACCTGCCCTGGAAGAAGTAACTCCTTGAAAGCCAGTAATGCAAACTGGACTGCTAACATCTCCTTCATGTTGATATGTAGATGCTGTAGTCTGGCAGGCCACTTGTCTTGTATCCACTTTCCATTCAGATGAGCTCCCAAGCTATGTCTGAGGCATCTGTCGTTAGAATCTGACTCGCCTCTGGCCGGGTCACAGAGAGTCCCTTGTTTAGGTGACATTCCTGAGCCCACCACAAAAATTCCTTTTGAATGCAAGGTATTATCGGAATGACAGTGTCCAAATCCTGGCAGTGCTGTGTCCATACATTTTTGAGATACCATTGCAGCTTCCTCATATGCAGTTTGGCATTGGGAAGCACCAGAATACAAGATGCCATGAACCCTAAGGCTTGAAGGACTGTCCTTGCAGTCAGCCCGGACTGAAGAGATAGTTGATGGAAGTAAAGGGAAAGATTCTTTTGTTTGTCCGGGGTTAAAAAGGCCATCTGGGCTGCTGTATTCAGTCTCACACCCAGAAAGCACATGTCTTGAGAGGGTACTAGACTGGACTTTATTTCGTTCACAGAATACCCCAGGCATCTTAGCACTGCTATCACATATTCCAGATGCTGAAGAAGCTCGTCCCTTTCTTGAGCCAGAATCAGACAGTCGTCCAAGTAAGGATAGATTTGTATTCCTTTTAGCCTGAAGAAAGCTACGACTGGAGCCAGAACTTTTGTGAATACTCTGGGCGCAGTAGATAAGCCAAAGGGCAATGCAGAGAACTGATAATGAGAATTGCCAGCTCGGAAACGCAGATACTTCCTGCAACTGAGTCTGATAGGCACATGAAGGTAAGCCTCCTTGAGATCTAAAGTTACCATCCAGTGATCTTTACCCAGCAGAGGTAAAAGCTGTTGTAACGTCAACATTTTGAACTTGGGAATGTCCAGATAAGTGTTGAGGATAGACAAATCCAAAATTGGTCTCCACGTGTTCCCCTTTTTTGGTACTAGGAACAGGCGAGAATAAAATCCTAGGCCCCTTTCTGGCACAGGAACCGGCTGAATGGCCCCTATCTGGAGTAACAGAGAAATTTGCTTGTGAGCCTCTTTTCTTTGCATAGGAGGAATGTCTGGCATGCCTTTGAAAGGAGGCAAGGTATGGAAATAAAACCTGTAACCGTGGTGAACGATATCCAATACCCATCTGTCTTGGGTAATAACACTCCAATTTTCTTTGAAAAGTGCCAGCCTTCCACCCAAAGGTGCTGCCAGACGAGAAGGCTCTGGCAGCTGAAAAGGCAGGTCATTGGGTCTGCTTATGAAAGGACTGACCCCTGCCCTCACCAGAAGACTGGGCAGGTGAACTCCCTGTTCTAGGCCTAAAAGAACCTTGAGCTCTGCCCCTACCACGTCTAGATCTACCCCTAGACTGAGAATCATAAGAAGGATATGTCCACCCCTTAGTAGGCCAATTTCTACTAAACTTTGGAGGCTGAACCTGCAAAAAATCTTTAACAGTCTGCATAGACTTAGCCTTGTCCTCCATTTTCTTTAAAACTGCTTCCACAGGCACCAAATAACACATCAGATTGTAAAGGAGCATCTAAAATCCTTGTCTTTACATGTTCAGCTAAATTCTGATCCCTCAGCCAGGCGTGCCTGCGAAGAACAGAACCAGTGGCAGCCACCCTCGAAGAGGCCTGTACAGCATCAAAACCACATTGCAAGGAATGCTTACCCACCTGTTCAGAAACATGAACTAAATCCTGCAACTCTTTACACTCAATACCTTCCGCCAGAGCATCTACCTTAGACTTCAATTGTGAAAGGAGATAATTTTGGTATTTCAACATGTGAAACTGGCAATTCAAAGCCCTCATGGCTAAAGTGGAAGAAGTATACACCTTCTTTCCCCATCTATCCAAAGCCCTTGCCTCTTTATCAGAAGGAACAGGATTTTTAACAACAGAAGCCTTAACACCCTTAGGGCCCTGAGAAACAGTTTCTGGGTCTGCCCTAGGACTCTTAAAAAGATACTTATGAGCTTCAGGCAACCTATAATACCTATCCGGTTTAACTGGGGCAGGAGGCAAAGAATCAGGGTTCAGGGAAGCCTCTGCAAACATCCTCTACCACATCCAGAACAGGAGGTATAGCCAAAGGCCTATGCTGGGGTAGAAACAAAAATTCCCTAAGCCTTTTCCTGGAATCAGAGAAATCTTGACCTTCCCATTTAAAATGCTCCCTCATGGAATGAAGAGTCTCTGAAAAAGAAAAATCCTCAGGAGGAGAAGCCGAAGGAGTAGAATCATCTACATCAGAATCAGAATAAGGAGGATACTCCTGCAAGTCTTCAGCCAAAGACTCAGAAGCCTCCGAACACTGCTCAAAACTCTCAAGCTCAGGTTCCACCCTAGGCCTCTTATCAGGGGGGGGCATAGAACCTCTAATCATAGTAATCAAATCTTCTGCCATTTTAAGCATATGTTTCTTAGGCAGAGACCCTGAAGAACTAGGGGAGACCCCCACTGAAGTTAACCCTGGCCTGCCTCTAGAAGAAGCCTTGGAAACAGAAGGGGAGGGCCTAACCACCTTAGGAAGGGGGAGAACAGCTACCTGAGAAGCCCCTTCAGCCTGGCCTACCTCCTGAGAGGACACATCTTGTAACAGTAAAGTCTCTCCCTGAGAATCCAAAGGAACTTCTGGTAGAACCACCGGCTCAACGAGCCCTCTAAAGAACCGACGTTCGGGTCAGTCGGTTCTTCCACCCTAGGCTTCGCTGCTTTGTCCTTGCGCTTTTTAGGCGGCGCCGGAGCATCCGACGGCATGTTGTAATTACAACGCTTCCCAAAAACTAACCTGGCACAATCTAATCTTCTCTTAATAGTGCGTTTGTTAAATCTAGCACAAGAGCGACAGCCAACAACGTCGTGCTCAGGCCCTAAGCAAGGTATACACAAGGTATGGTAATCCCTATGAGGTATCTGTTTCCCACAAAAATACAGTTATTCACTTTTTCTGACATCCGGTTAAAACTGAGGCAAGAAAAACCAAAATATTCCCCAACGGGGTACTTAGCCAACTTTGATTCGGTCTGAAACTCCGACTTCAGAAAATTTCAGAACGCCAACCTGCACTCGCAATACTGCTTCTGCATCGGACCATGCGGCAAAAAAGACTGAGGATATGACGTCGGTCATGCGCATTTGTACCCTGACATCCTGATGTCAGACAAATGCGCCTTGACCGACGTCAGCCTTATACTTTGGTATTCGGGCCGACTGGGACAGCGGACTACCCAAGTGTTAGGACTGCAGCAATGTGAGATGAAGAACATCAGATATTTAATGAAATGCAAGTAATCAAAGAATCATATCATAATAAAAGTCTTTAAAATGTACACTGTTGTCAAATCAGTTTATTTCATAGAACTTGGAATAATCTACAATTACAGGATATATGGCTTTCTCTGAAAAAAATAATATATTTGTGTCGGCTCTACTGTGTGGATGTCTTGGTACTAACATCTCTATGGAATGTTGTTATGGTGCGCACTATAAATGGTAACAATCCAGACTACTTGTTCCTGGTTAACACTCCTAGACAATAATCACATGCTTTGCTCTTTCTTTACACGTTACTGTAAGCATATATGATCCATGTATCCTTCAAGCATTTGTCTTTTAAGTTGACTGGAAAAGTAAAGTTCTGGTAGTGACTCTAGATAACAGTAGATATTTGTGAACAGGGACCACTGCTCTATTAAAAATTTTAATCCAAGGGAGTTAGCCAGAACTGAACATCCAGCCTTCCAATTAGACTAGGACTTTTGTGAATTTCACCAAAAGATTTAGCTCACTCCTCTTCTACCCTAGGCATCATTCTAATGCATAACTTAAAAGAAGTGGCTGTCTACACCATTTATTTAGTTTTATTTAGGAAACAAGTGACCAGCCACTGTCACTTGACTAAAAGTACATTATTCCCCAGGCCCACCCTCTGTAAAGTCCGTGACATCCAACAACATTGCGGGCTCAATTGGACCCTGTCCACTTATAAACCTTTGATGAAATAGTTATGCTACTAGTAAATGTGTGTCCAGTACAGACAGTCACTCCCTTTTCTAGACATGGGGTGCTCTATGCTATGCTTGCAAATATATCTGGTTAGGTACTCATTCATAAATCTTAAGATAGGTACTAGAGATGTCCATAACATCTCCACTCCCTGGAACCATGTCTGCCAGACATGCACAAATCCAGGATGGCTTAGCGGGAGTAATTATCCCTCTACTCAAGCATCTACTGCAATGGAGAGTTATTCATATTTACTAAATAAAATTTCCATGCACTGGACTTTCTGGCGTAGATGCTGAATGGCTTCTCTACTACAGGAATCCTTGAAAGGTTTCAGGCTGAGAGGATCCCCATGGTCAATCTCATGGTCACGTTCTATAGAATGAGATGCACCTGAGTGCATTCACCCTCAGTAAGAATGGTGCATTGCTGGGGAAATAAGAGGATGATCTCTTGCTTTTTGAACCATCTGTGAGATTCATACCAGCTAAACAAGGGCCCCAGGAGATCTCCAGTGCTGCCCATCCTGATTTTCTGAATCACCTTGGTCAACAGGTGTTAAGGTATGAATGCATAAAATAGGCCTAAACACCATAGGATACTGAAAACATCCATTGCCCAAGCTTTCATAAATGAGACTCAAAGTATATAAAGATAACAATTTGTGTTCAATGCAAAGACTTATCTTTGGCAGACCCCAAGAGTTTTGGATCTACCTGCTTCTTAAAGTTGCTTACATTTTTTGTCTGTAACCATATAATGAGCTGTGGGAATAAAGATACTCTACTGGTGAAAGTCCAGTTAGACTGTCAGGTCACATACCAACACAGCCAGCCTGCACAGCTGGTAAGAGTGCATCCCTGTATGTTTATACACCACATCATTGTGGTGGCATCTATGCCACTGTAATCAGGGGAGGGAGGATTTCAATGCCTGCATGACCAAATGTAAGAAAATCATCTCCTTTAAGCTGATATACTTGCACAGCAGGACTTTACTCTTGGATTTCTACTGACTCTAAATGTGCCCTCAGTCAAAGCTTGAAGCATCCATAATGAGGGTTAGGGTCATCAGTAAAATTATTCTGGGTTTGACTTAGCCAAGTGTCACTTGCTGGGCCCACCAAT
Organism: Protopterus annectens; assembly: GCF_019279795.1. Taxonomy (NCBI): domain Eukaryota; kingdom Metazoa; phylum Chordata; order Ceratodontiformes; family Protopteridae; genus Protopterus; species Protopterus annectens. The sequence goes on along the minus strand of NC_056744.1, from coordinate 1,664,542,187 downwards.
AAAAATATTTCTTGATGGAAAAAAAAAAAGAGAGATAATTCATTTGATGCAGGGAATGATGGTATCGCTGCCAGAAATTCCTGAACTGCCATGGAATTTTCTTGATGTGTAGTCTGGCTAGTGGGTTCATTAGAAGAGGACATATACTCTAGGATTCTGAATATCTTCCTGGGCAACAACTATGACTACTGCACTAAATCTGCCTTTAACAGGAGAGTTATTTCCTTGAGAAGGTAATGGTGTCTGCATTCAAGTGAGCCTCCAGAAAATGTATGACTTCTCCAGAGCCACGCTCTGTTTGGGGAGGTTCAGCAACAGCCTTGCTTGGTTAGGTAATGTAGTGTGAGTACCAGAGATCTTTTGAACACTTCCATTGCTTGTGCTTGGAGATGCAGTCATGACGTATGGGTTAATATATACCCTTGCATCTTCAAGGATGCAAACACTCCTTTTTTAGTTTCTCCAAATCTTTTGGGATTTTAATATGATGATGGGAATGGTCCTCATTCCTAAGTCAAAGTACGATTAAAGTTCATGAAATTTGTATTGTTTGAATCTTTGATGTCAGCCAGAAGTGCTCTTCGCAGCACCTGCAATGTGCCCAGTAATAACTCCTTCTGCAATTCATACAGGGTTACATGTACTGGTAACATATACGACCTGTTGCTTCTACTACTACTGGGATTGTTTGGGTATCTTTCTTCCACACATGCTCTAATTTCTGCCTGCAAATCCGGATATTTTATGGCTTTGTGTCTCTCTGTACGCAATTCTCTGTAGTCACTCAGTGTGGCGATTTCAATGATCAATGCTACTTTTGTCTTCTTTTCATGGACCACTGTATCCGGTTTCCTAGAATCTTTTGAATGGTTGGTAATAGGTGATTCCCTGTGATGTAGACTTCATTTTCTATGATGCTTTGTGGCTCAAGTTTCCAGTGTTTTTCAGCCACTTCAGTACCATAATGTTTGCACAATCCCCACTGCAACAGTCTCACCACATTATTATGTCTTTCAGTACCTACAGTATACAGTCCTTCTGCCATTAGTATGTCACAACCAGCAACAAGGTGTGCAACTGTTTCCAATTCTGTTTTACAAAACCTACATTTGTATGTTTCTCCCACATGTTCAATGAACTTTATAAACCATCAAGTACATAGGCCTCTATCTTGGGCTGCCAAATTAACCTTTCATCTCTTGGTTTGAATTTGCCTCTCCTTCACCATTCCTGTGTTCGATCATGATCAACAGGAGATTCTTTCAGCAGATTTCTACACTTGCAACTATATTTATGCATTTTCCACATTTTTTGCCTTCTCATCTTGTCCTTCATCTTATATTCTTTCTTTTGTTTTTTTGGCACTTTCAGTTGCTGCCTGACTTTTATCTACTTCTGGTTTGATTTCCATTCCTTGACACCAATATGCTAGACTAAGCAGACACATCATCTTAGATTTATTCTCTTCATGTTTCAAAATGTTCACTACATTTGGGTTTTGTGAGGTCAAAAGATATGTATGCAGTCCCACAATTGCAGATCTATACATGTAATCAATTTCAAGGAGGCCCATCCCTCCTTCGGAACGGGGCATATATAATCTTGTTATGCACTGATTTTTATAAATCATTTGGTGAGCATGAAGCATCCATCTTGTATTACTGTCTAATCTATCCAACATGTTTTTGGGCTAGTCAGTCACTCCAAAACTGTACGTTAGGACAGGAACAGCAAATTGGTTTATAGCTTGAATTTTGTTCCTAGATGTCAACTCTGTTTTCAGAATTAAAGTCTTCTAAAATTTTCCTTACTTTTATTCACATTTGTTCTTGTTTTATTCTCTTCATGTTTCAAATCTTTCTCTTTATGTTCAGATCTGATGAAGACAGCAAATATATAGGCAGTCGTACGATTACAGGTCTAGATATGTAATTAATTTGGAAGAGGCCCATAGCTTCCTCAGAACAATGAATATATAATCTTGTTAGATAATGATTTTTACATATCATTTGATAAGAGTACAGCATTTTTCTTGTTTTCCTTACCAGTTGATCCAATACCTTTTAGCACCAGTCAATCACCCCAAAAATTGATTGTAACTTTGAACAGGAAAAGGAAATTGTTTTTAGCTAGGACTTTGTTCCTAGGTGTCAGGCTGTTTTCAGTATTAATTTTAGTTTTCTAAAATATTTTTGAGTTTTGTTTGCATTTGTTCATGTTTTATTGTTGATCCTTCATTTCCCAAATATTTACACACTCTCTCCTATTCAGGTTCCTTTTGTATCACATTTCTATGCCAGACTGACATTTTCTTTGTGCTGGAGCTTTCCTGCTTTAAATTTTCCTTTTGCACACCTATCAAGACCAATTGACATTCTTAATATCAACTGAGAAAGTTTTGTCCACTTGCAGTTGTGCTTTCAGCTCCTCATCTGATGAGCTACACAGTTTTGAGTTATCCACTAAAAGAAGATGAGAGGTCTTTACACTTTGACTTGGTTGTTTTCTTGGAGCCAAATTTTAACCATGACTTAATCTGTTAAATAGACAGCTTTTAATGGGTTAAGGACAAGACAAAAGACCACTGGTGACAAACGGGTACCCTGGAATATCCCCCTTTGAATTTTTATCCATGGGAAATTAATTTGTTCTTTACCATGGTTTACCTGCAAAGTACTTTGTCACTGTTCACTGTTTCACGGTCACAGTAATATAATTGCTCAATGTACGGTGTATCTTATACATCTAAGCACTCCTTTATCCATAAACATGGGTTGCTGTTATGCTTTTTTTGTAATCAAACCATGCCATTCTTTTCCTTTTTACAATTCTCCATTATGACTTTAACATCAAATGAATTTCTATGTTTTGTTCCCTATGACTCTCTTTTGTTACCCTTTTGTTCTGCTACAATGACAGAGTTTTTTCTAAATGACTATAAACTCAGTTGGCATCAATTCCAGTATATAATTTATACATTGCCGGAGGGCAACATGTTGTTTTTTAGTTTTTATGGTAGCTTGCAGGTTCACTCTTAAGGAGTATCGTTTTTACTGTTGTTAACCAGGCTGGTGTCTGTTTGGGATGTGCATATAAGTAGCTCTTACTCAATTAAGATTTTAATACTTTTATCCAGAAGTTAGATACCACATCTGGGCCTGGGGTTTTCCAGTAGGAGTTTTTCCCAATTTGGTTTCAATTTCTCTGGCCATTACTTCATCCCATTTCATATCCTGTACATAAGAACTTCTTACTGTTTCTTTGTTATGTTTCACAAGGTCTTCACAGAAATTTCTCCAAAATTTCTATTTCTTATATTTTGATGGTGATTCTATTCCTTTTGCTATGTTTCCCAATTCTCTATAAAACTTTTTTGGGTCAACAATGAATTGCTCATTTTGAACTTTTCATTTATATTTATCTTCATACAAGTTTTTCTACCTGCACTGATATCTTTAGTTTATTATTTGCAATAGTGCATGATAGTTCTTGTTCTGATACTGCATGTTGCTTTTATAATGTGTATCATTTTAAGTATTTTTGTTGATCTATTCGTTCTTCTATACTCTTCAAACAGAGACACTTCTTGTCCTAATTGCTTTATAATTTTCTCTATTTGATGCTTCTCTGATGGCATTTCATTTCTCCCCTCCCTTTCCCTTATTGCCCTGGTTTTGTGGTAAGACTACATGTTAATTTAGCCACACAGTAATATATCCCATTTACTTCTGTTATACAACATGGATTTCTGTGAATAATCTTGACTACTGTATTCATTTGTTTTATCAGACTTCTAACATTTTGGGTCTTACTGGCATTCTGTAATCATTTTTTTTCCATTGATCTTAAGATATCTATCCATCTCTATTAAATTAAACAAGTCTTCCCTTGGGTCACTTTCTTCTAAACTGATGGCACAGTCTTTGTTCTCTGTTTCCTGCAGGCATTCTAAAGAAAATTCAAGAACATCTACCTGGAACATATTTTCTTTAGATGCATCCTGTGTCATCGGTTCATATCAGTTTCATATGGGAACTCACTGGCTTATCACTCCACAACACCTTCCCATGTTCTGCAACTCCACCTGAACTTTTGTACTAGTATCCTATTGAAGGCTCCAGAGTATATTCATGTAGCAAGTGATTAGACACTTACAGTTCCACCGGTTTCTTTTTAATTTGGAGACTCATTGTTCCATCATACTGTGATGTTACCAGAGTTGAATTCTCTGCATTACATACTTCACTTCATAGGTAATCCATAACTTCAGTCTCAATTTCTTTAACTTCTCCATTACTTTCTGCTTTCTCTCTTTGTTTTCTTATTTCTTGTATTGTGAAATTTTCCCTACATGGATGCCTTTGCCTGTATTTTTCTTCAAATATCTGTGGTGCTTTTTTTTTTTGTGCATTGATTAGTTTTGCTTTCTACTCTGCATAAATATTGCACCATGTTAAATTTCTTTTTCTATCCTATGTCCATATTTCTTCTTCAGATGTTTCCCACTGTACCCACTTCTTCTTACTTTTGGGACTCATGGTTTCATCACGCTGTGACAAAAATGTGTTAAACTTTCTACACTAAATCCTTCACTTTGTAGGTATTCCATAACTTCAGCTTCAATTTGTTTAACTTCTACTTTACTAATCTGTTTGTGTTCCCTCTTTCTGATCTTATCTTTTTGTACTGTGAAATTTTTCATATCTGGGTGCCTTTGCCTGCATTTCTATTCAAATGTCTATGGAACAGATTTTGTGTATTAATTACATTGGCTTTCTCATTTGCATAAATAGTGCACCATATCAGATTTCTCTCTCTTTCCCATGTCAATGTTTCTTTTTTATATCTTTCAAAAATCTCTAGGTTTTGCTCTTTATATTTTCACAATTCCTCAGTTGCTTCTTTTTCCAAACGGCACAATGTTTCTTGGTCTATATAATGTTTTTCATGGATCTGTTGTATTAAAGAATACAAACTTGCATTTGAGTTTTGAACGTTTTTCTTGAGAGAGAAGTTTTCTTTCATCTATTTTCTCTCAGTCTTTTTGAATACCTTCTATCTGGAAATTCTGGGCTTCTTGGATAATAGTAACAATACATAATGTCTTCCTTATTCTTAACAGTCCCCGCTATCATCTTTATGGCTCTTTTTAGGCATGTCAGATTTTGTGGTCTACTAGTTCTTTCTACAATGGGGGGGGGCCATCCTCCCCCTGAGCCTGGCCTAAACCCGTTACAGAATGTTTCCATGTCGTAAGGATTCTACACTGTCATTTTTTACAGTCCTGGCACCAAAGTGAGAACTGTGCACCCACCTGTGTTTTTAATTTTTTAACCCACTTCTGTCCAAGATATATGCTGTATAAAATGCAGTCTATACAGCAGTGTCGTCTTGGTTAAATTTGGCAAACAAAAAGGGTCTACCTTGTGAAAGTACTCATGAAGATTCTTGCTGATTTTACCATCACTCCATTCGGACCCATTTGGTCAGCTACACCAAAACTATAAGTTAGAACAGGAACAGCAAACTGGTTTATAGCTTGGCCTTTATTACTGGATGTCAAGGCTGTTTTCAATATTAGTTACAGTCTTCTGAAGTATTCCTTACTGAATTTTATTCACATTTCTTCATGCATGCCTCGCCTGATGCTGTCGAAGGTAACTGACACGTGTGAAACACTTACTGCATACAGTACATTTAAATGGTTTTTCTCCCGTGTGAGTTGCATAATGCTGTTTTAAGTTACGACGACGTGTAAAACACTTACTGCACTGAGCACATTTATACGGTTTTTCTCCTGTATGCTGGTTTTCATGAATTTGTAGACTACTCAGACGTGTAAAACACTTACTGCACTCAGTACATTTATATGGTTTTGCTCCTGTGTGAGTGGCATGGTGCTGTTGAAGGTAGCTGGGACATGCAAAGCACTTACCACATTCGAAACATTTATATGGAGTATTTCCTGTGTGTGTCTTCTGATGATATTTTAAGTGTCGCTTTTGTGTAAAACACTTACCACATTCAGAGCATTTGTACGGCCGCTCTGCTGTGTGAACAGAATGATGCTCTCGAAGACTGCTGAGACGTGTGAAACACTTACTGCATTCAGTACACTTATAAGGGCTCTCTGCTGTATGGATTGCACGATGCTCTCGAAGACTACTCAGACGTGTGAATGACTTACTGCATTCAGTACACTTGTATGGTTTATTCTCTGTGTGAACAGTATGATGCTGGCGAAGGCTGCTGCGAGATGCGAAACACTTACTGCACTCAGCACATTTATATGTTTTCTCTCCCGTGTGAACTGCATAATGTTGTTTTAGGTTACGGCGACGTGTAAAACACTTACTACACCGAGTGCATTTATACAGTTTCTTCTTGTGAGTTCTTGGACTTTTGTCACATTCAGAGCTCTTGCTGCAGTTATGCCCTGTGCCTGGTTGTGGTACAGAGGTGAGATGAAACTTGGCACAGCCCTTCACAGGCTGAACACACTGATGCATGTTCTCTGCTGGAAGATGCGACTGGGGTGTCCCAAACGACGGCAGCTGACTGTAACTTGCACTCCACTTAGTCCTTTCAATACCTAAAAACAGATTTTTATTATTTTATTATGACAGTGAAATAAATATGTTAGTTATTTAAATCACAATAGCATGAAAGTACTGTTGGCCAATTAAAGTGTTCTGGATTTGTTTTATTTTTGTATCGACATTTTGTTCTGTCAAAACAGAATCTCACATATATACTTACCTTAAATGGCCTAAACTACAACTTTAACTGCCTCTTAAGATTCGTACATTATGATGTACCCACCCATTTTCACTGTCCTTTGCCATGCTGTCCACTTATTTCTTCACATCTAACTTCCTGTATTTACTGTTGCAGCTTACAAGTGACAAGTGCTTCGCAGGATGGTCTCTGTACCTTCCCCTTCCCTTCTCTTCGACTAATTACCTTCAGCTATACTCCTTTTCTCTCTAGTCAACCTGCTGTATGTTACGTCTTTAAATGATTTTATAACAAAATCCACTCCATCTCACCTCTCATGCTCGGTCTTGCTTTTGCTGCTTAAATTTCCTAAAAATAAACTGTTACAGAAATAGTAATACAGCCTGTTTTTTTCTGCCCATATTCACCCTGTAACTAGCTTGTTTTGCATTCTTCTGGATGCTTTTAATCCCTCTCAGTCTGCTAATCCTGATGTAATTTTTACCATCAGACAATACAGCTTGGTCCTTCATGGTTCTAGGCAATATTTGTATTTTGCTAAAGTTTGCTACTGTTTCTGAACTTATAAACAGCTATTTACTGTAGTAACAACACACGGTTACCATGTAAAATCTGCATGATTAAACACCCTATCCAAGATTTACTGCTTTTATACAATACGGTCTTGGCATTACGAAACAGTTCTGAGAGTTTTAGCATTAAAACAAAATTATAAACAGGAAGTGCAGTTCAATTTATGTGGGCCTTTATGTTTGTTCAGACTGGAAATCTATTAGTTTAGTGTCAGAATTAAGGCACTACATTACAACTATGTTTGAAGAAAGAAATAAGTTGAGAAAAGATTTTAAAATAAAGCAGTAGCTGAATCTGTATACTGAGTGAAAAGGTTAAGCAAGAGGTATTGATTCCATATTCCTCCACTTCTGTAAACTCACTTATGGTTATTGCCTCTCAACTTCTATGCTCAAGACTTCAGGACAAAGTAACAATTAATAAGGGCAAAACATCAACAAAATTAAGGGCATTTTTTTAAATATTACTCTGACTTAAAACGGTTAACAGAACAGGTTTTGCAACAATATGCATTTTCAGAACAATACAAAGGATGAAACTCAAGGTCTGGCATTACTATCTGACTGTAATTCTCATCGAGTTACCAGATATTCAAAAACTTTTACTAGGAACAGGGCAAAAATATAAAGCAAAATCACAGATGTTATGCAACACCAGGTGAGAGGTATGTCACAGCGTAATTCACAGTTTTCACAGAAGAGTTCCCAATTCAGGAAGCTATGACACAGTGAACTGCACTGTGAGATTATTTGTAGTACAAATGAAGAATCAGAGATCGATGTTAAGTAATTCAAGTAGATTTTGTTTGGAGTCACCAGTAACAGCATTCCTTTTCTACCTTGTACATTTTACTGATTATACTAATGGTTCGGTTGTGTGTTTATGTTAGAATGTATTTGTGTGTGTGTGGTTGTGTCTGTGTGTATATATACTATATCTGTGTTTGTGTGTATATATATATATATATTATATATGCGTGTGTGTGTGTGTGTGTGTGTGTGCATGTACGTATGGGTGCCAAGCTTTGGAGTGAACGGCAAGTGCTCCAACATCGAGAAGAGTGACACACACCTCTGTCCCTGATTTTGACTCAAATTTAAGCTCTGTTCCTCTTAATCCCTCCCAGAACTAATGAAATTTGGATGAAAGGTGGTGGATTACACTTAGTAAATAGTGACAATAATTAAGAGTTGTAGACTTCTTTAACTTCAAAAGATGTCAATTAATTCACCTTATTCTGTCAGTGTCTCAAGTTGATAGTACTAATATTTTAAAAGTGTCCCTGATTTTCTCTGGATTTATTACTGATTGGTTGAGACCTATGGAGTGACACCATTTGGTCGATGCAGACAGGTATTTGACAGGTGCGTGAGACTGGCAATCCTTGAGTAGGGGAATATGTCCTTTCCTTGTGGAATGTGTGATCACAGAGTTTGTATTTATAATTAGCAGGGGGAAATTAGCAGGGCATATAAAGTATTGCATGATAGTTGTAGGAATCAGCGGAGGTTAGAAAGTTCACAAAGAAACAAGGAGAGGGTATATATAAGGCTCCCAAATTTGCATCAGTCAAGAAAGTTTAGGATTTTTGCTTAGAAGTGTTTGCATAGGTATTTTAATACCTCGAGCAGACTCAGAGAATGTTTCCTCAGGTAGATTGCAAATGTTGGATGTTTGATGGGGAAGGAGGAGGTAATTTGGAACATATATTTGGGACTACAGTGAATTGGCAGACTTTAAAAATTCATTGCAGATGACTCTGTCAGAAATAATGCATCTGGCCACAGGCAGTCATCACAAGTCACCTCACCAGTTGGATCTCCTCACTGGACAAGAGGTCTGTCTTCCATCCCCACTTGTCCACTCTGCAACTAACATTGAGGGTGATAGGGGCTTGATCCCTTTCAGGCACCTATTTTCTGAGGACATGTTCAGGGTTTTACAGGAGGCAAGGAAACCCTTAATCAGAAAATTTTCATAGCTGGCCTATTCTTCTATGAAAGCCCATTTGGCAGGCATTTTGTTGTCTACCCTTGAATCCTCTTTTGACCTCCCCTTTTGAGATCAAACAATTTCTTAAAGGCACTCTGCATATCAGACCTCCAAGAAAGCCTATTCTTTCTCTTTGGGACCTTAATTTTGTTTAAGAAAAGTTGACTCAGGCTTCTATTGAGCCTGTAGATTCTGCTTCTTTGCGATATTGTACCTGGACAACTGTTTTGCTGCTGGCTCTTACTTCTGTTCAGAAGGTTTCTAAGCTGCAGACCCTTATGGCCATTCTTGCTTTTTTGTTTTATCACAGGGACAGGGAATCCCTGTGTACTAATCCTCCTTTTATGCCCAAGGTAGTCAAAGAGATGTCCTTAAATCAGTCAGTACAACTACCTTCCTTTTTCCCTTCTCCTCAGTCTGCTAGTGTGAGGGTCCTGTATACCTTGGATTTGCAGAGACAGCTCAGGTACTATTTGGATAAAACTAGGACTATTCATAAGTCTGATCAGCTTTTTGTTTACTGTCATTCCAGGTCTTTGGGTTTGGCTTTTTCCAAACAAACCATCTCCACCAGGATATCCAAGGTCATTTATTTTTGTAATTCCTTTCATGGCAAATCTCTGTCTGCTTTTGTTAGAGCTCATTCCACTTGGGTTGTTGCCTATTTTGGTGACATTTTTCAGGGGTTTGGACATCATTCCATCCTTGAAGTTGCTACTTGGTCTTCAGTGCATACTGTTACTAAGCATTATAAGTTGAATATGGTTTATATGGCCAGAGCAGGTTTTGTTGAAACTATTCTATGAGGATTTTTTGAGGGCTCTCCTCAGCCTTCCACCTCTCATTCTGTTGAACTTTTTTACTCTCCATTCTGTACTGAATACTGTAACAGTGATATAGAATGACATAGTAAAGTTGGGTAAAATCTTACCATAACAGTAGATGTCCTGTTCTTCTATGTTGCAGTATTCCCTCCCTCCCTCCAACCCCCTCTTGTTTATTCTGCATTTTTTTCCTTCTGGATGTGTATGCACTCCTTTGTCTTATGAGGACTGTTCTCTTCTGGAGCAATACAGTTCTAGGTAGTTGCATCCATAAGTCTCTTTTATGACCCGTGTTCTGTGTGGGGAGCATTAATGCGATGTACAACAGAACCAAGATTTCTTTTAAGCTTATTTATACTGGCCAAGTGACAGGCTGTCCTCGGCAGTACATCACTTCTGTACCGAATACTGCACTAGAGAAGAGAAGGACATCAGCTGTCATGGTAAGATTTTACACAACTTTCTGAAACTTTGCTCAATCATCACTACCATGCATACCTCTCATCTGTCCAGATTTTCCCTGAATGGATAGATTTTTGCCTCATTTTTTTGGTCTGTACCTCATAAAATTTTGATTTTCTGGCAAATCACTGAGGATTGAAGTTACTAAATAATAACACACATTTGAGTCTCTGACTTCATATCCTTCACAAAATGGACACTAAGAAATCCTGTTAGTCTAGCAACTTTCGAAGTTTATAAGAGCAACATTTAAAAATTCTCTCTATTTTTGGGCATTTGTTCCTTATTACTTTAGGCTTTGTCCAGATATTTTGTGCTAAGAGGTCGAGAGGTATGCTATCATGTAAGTTGGAATGGAAACAGTTTAAATGTTGCCATGTAGGCCTAATCATCATCATCAGACCAGGAATCAGACACTCGTTAGGTACTGCAAAAAAGCTGTACAGTATCAATTCAGTTATTTGTTTTAACAGTAGAACTAGAAACAGATTCATACTGACATAAGGCTAAAAGAGAAAGAATTACTGAAATAATACAATGCAGCAACTCACTAAGATGTATCATGTACACTAGGAAGTGCATTTGGCTTGTAGCTCGAAATCAGCAAAAATACAATATGAAGTGAAAGGAAAAGATGGGTGTTTACTAACTTTTAAACTTTGCATCAGTCATGCTTCTAGAGTTGTACAAGCAGCCTGCTCATAAAAAATAGTGCATTTGTCTAGTAGTATTCAAAAATCAGCAAACTAGAAACTGAAAAAGGAACGGAAGACTGTGTTCACTAATGCTCCAGCTGACTGTCACACACTTGCTTTCTATGGAATTATTAGCAGGTCAGAAAGTGACAACACCAGGCTAGTATTCAAAAATCAACACCGGGCTAGTATTCAAAAATCAGAACACAGTAAAACATGAAATGAGAGAGAGAAGTATGGTTTCCACAAATGTTTGTCTCACTCAGATGCTTTATATAGGTAGAAGCCATGGCATAAACTTTTTGTAGCTGGCCAGAATTTACAGTCACCACAGAATAAAATGTGAAAGAAACAAAAAAAAAGTTTACTAATGTTTTAAAAGCCTTGCATTGCTGATGTGCTTTGTAGAGTAGCAGCAGCTGTCAGGTCATAAAATGCCTGAAAAGCTACTTTTCTCAATGGGTAAAATGCACTGATTACACTAATGAATGGCTCACAAGGAAAGCTGTTGTCAGTACAACTGCAATTTGAGATGGAATGTGGCTGACACCTTTGAAACTTCCTGCAGGCTCTCTTCCCCCATCCCTCTCAGCCAAAGGTGTGCATGCACAGAAAGGCAAGCCTGAAATGTAAACAAAGATAGAATCAAAACACAAAAATCCCTGGGATTGTCCCTTTAAGACAACTAAACTTTTCTGATATGGCTGCTGCTGCAGATGCTTCACAGCATTTACTGATGAAAAGAGAATGGACATGATTTTCTTCACTAAACAGCTGTGATTTTTTTTTCTTGCTTCAAGTGAAGCTTTAATTTTCTTGAACTATGCAGTCATAATCTCATGAAGAGCTCAGTCTAAGAATCCTGATTGGACAGTTTCAGGTGTATAACTCACACTACTGTCTAATGCTTAATCCTCAACTATTCCACAGTGTCTGTGCATACAGTTCTTGGGTGTGCAGCATACAGATAACTTGAAAGTCAGGTCTTTTGCATAATGTTTGATCCTGCCTAGTTTTGGTTAATTATCCGCAAAATATCTACTTTGTATTAAACTATTTGTACCATATATACTTCTATATGTCCTATAATGAATATTACATTTATAGTGCATTATGCTTCAATTACTTGAAACTATACTTCGACTTCTTGGCATATAATCTACATTAAATGTACACAGTGTTTTTATATTTGCAAGTATACCATAAAATAAATAAATATATATATATATATATATATATATATATATATATACAGACACACACACACGCATATGTGTGTATGTGTGTATATATATATATATATATATATATATATATATATATATATATATATATATGCACATATCTATATACACGTGTGTGTATGGTAGTTGCAACATTTGTCAAACACCACGTTTATAGACATCTTGTTTAGTCGACACAATTTGATTGACTGAAAAGATGGTTAACACCTGCCGACAAAAGTAGCAGATTGGATGATTCTTGGGGTTCACAGAGTTAGAATATATAATTAGTGTGGGGGGGGTGCATTAGCAGCAGCCTTCCTGCAAAAAATGTTGTTTTCTTTTTCTTTCCAGTTTAGTTGAAATATTTCTGCATACAATGAGATTGAGGCTCAGCTCATGCATAGCAGCATGTCAACATGAATAATGTCGATCACTTGGTGTCAACATTATTCACATCAATAAATGTGCTGTATGATAAAGTAAAATCCATATTATTTATATATACATATATATATATATATATATATATATATATATATACACACATACACACACATATATTTATATATATATATATACATATATATATATATATATATATATATATATATATATATATATATACACACATACACACGTATTATATATATATATATATATATATATATATATATATATATATCAATAAATAAAATTATACACACACACAGTTCTTATACAGTGTATTGTACATTATTTACTGTGTGCAACTGACACAGCCTTCTAACTGTTCCACAACCTATTCACAATCTACTGTCATATGTACAATCACAAAATACTGCAAACACTTAATGAACAACAATCAAGGTAAAAAAATACAAGTAAACAGTAACAGGTGCACAACCTATGCATATAACATCAATTAAACATTTATAGGAACATAGGAACAATACTAAGCAAACAATCAGGAGGAATGCCTAATGATATACACCTTTAAGTAGCCATATTTAAAAGTTTATGCCTCACTTTTCAGGCAGTTAATAGTACTTACCTCTCAAATCGAACAGGGCTACTAAATTTGTATCTATCCATTAAGTCTTTACAGTGTAAAACTTTCTACACTAAATCCTTCACTTTGCAGGTATTCCATAACTTCAGCTTCAATTTGTTTAACTTCGACTGTACTAATATGTTTGTACAGCAGTTATAGTAGTGCTTTGACTTGTAATAGTAACTTACTCCGTACGCTGGGAACCTACCTCTCCAATGATTCTTGTTTAGTTGGTGTAAATTTAGGTTCCAAGTGCAGGTACTTGTACAGACTCTGGCTTTGCAATGAAACAGAAGGACAAATAGGACCGGGTCTTTCATGGCTTGAAAAGCAAGGCACAGGTCATCATAGAGCAGATTGTAAGCTACCAAGTATAAGAAGATTTGTGTTAAACTGTTGAGGTAGTTGTAAGATTTAACTCTATGATTTTTCTGTTAAGGTATTTTTGAGGCTGGACTAGATAAGCAATATGCTTTGATTTATGCATACCAGAGAGTGTGCTCTATTCAGTGATGTTAAAGAAAAGGTACAGTGGCGGGATGACTTTTCTGGATCTTGAAGACATGCCTTTGGAAATTAACTAGGCCAGATAGAAGGATTTCTTGACTACAGTGTAAACATGACGGCTGAATGAGAATGAACTGTCCACATAAGTATCCAGGTCTCTTATAACACGGTTGGTCAAAAGACGAGTGCCATTTAAAAGATATAAGGTGGGACTGGTTTATTTTGCTACTATGCTGCACTTTTCTGCATTTATTTCAAGATCATTTTCTCTGCACACCACCAATTTATAGAAGAAAAATAATCATGGCTAGGGAAATAGCTGTGAACCTCTTAGCAGAAAAACAGGAGTCAAAGCCAAAAAATATTGTGGGATAAAGACCCACAATCAGGGCCAGATTTTAAATATTGCACTTACATACGTAGAAAGTTTATAGAATAACATAAGTTGCATTAGTACTGGGTGGGACTGGCAAAAATGGTTATATGTCTTCACCCACAGATTACTGGCTAGGCTTAAAATGGACCTTCATGCCATTAGTTTAGTGTTCAGCTATCAACCTACGTTTTTTTCTGAAGGATACAAAGTTTGAAACTCAAATGTTTTGCCATTATATACCAATACCAATCTTCAACAATTTGCTATCAAATGAAGTGAATGCAGTTGAATGTGCTCAACAAAAATGATCCATTGTCTTTATGCATCTCATTGTCAGGAAGGTTCACAAAGGTCCATACCATCTAGATGATCTCCAACTTTGGTCATGAAACTTCATCATCAGAGCATCTGATAATACAGATCTGATGGTTAAAGTTGTGAGGTAAGAATACCGAGTCTCCACCTAACTTTAAAAGCTAAAAGATACAATAGTTGTTACTCTAAAGGTGTAGTTTACCTAGTATTTTGAAAGGCCTGTGGGAGTTACTACATAGGTAAAACTGAACGTCACCTCAGAAACAGAATATATGAACACACCAGGGACATTAACAAACACAACGACAATAATGCACTATACAGGCATGCATTGGAATGTAAAAAAAGCAGATTTTAAGTTTTGGGTGTTAGAGGAGATTGAGCCCATGGATAGAGAAGGAGACTGGGAAACAAAGTTAGAGTATAGGGAAATGATCTGGCAGTTAAGGTTGGATGCTTGTAGTGGAAAGGGACTAAATGACCATATATCCATTACTCCTGCACTAAAACGACTGGCAATGGACCCAAAAAAAGTAAAATGTTAAATGTATTCTGACATAAGAGCTTTTTATTTTTTTTATTTCTTATTAATTAATAACCTCTTCTTATTTATTTCTTATTAATTAATAACCTCTTTTAATAACCAACAACATATTTTAACATTTTAAGATGTTGATTTTTTTAACTTTCAAGTTTTATATTTACAAACACAGTAATAGTAAGAGATTTTTAATGATCCGCTGTATAATTTTAACTCTTGATTTCACTGGTAGTTTCTATCCACTGATACACATTTTTTAAAAAAGATTTTTTAATAAGTTTTTAAAATATTTGGTATGTAGGTATATGTATATATTTATTTATTATTTTTTATTATGGGTTATTATATATATGTGACACACACATATATTTTTTATACATTTTTTATATATACATATTTTCACAAGTATATTTATGCTATTGTATACATTTGACTTCTTCATGCATATGTTTACAGATACACAAAACAATGAAATACTATTTATAAGCAGTAATGATTGCTTTTGCATGATTTTAAGATAATTAATATGGAATGTTGAGCGATCGGGGGGTGCGTACTATTTATATTTATATTCATATTTATTATATTTATGATGTTTGAACTAGTATTTGTGTTTGTTGTTCACCACACTTTTTTAAAATGTAACGTTCCAAATAGTTGTGTACAGACTTTAAACTATGACCTAGCCCTTTTAATTTGGTATAAACTAAATTGGTTTAAACTAACAGTTTGTTCAATTAAAGAAATTGTTGAATTTTAGCCAATAGGCTACCAATGCTTTGATATAAAATGTACGAATTGATAAGAGCAGCTGGATTCTGAAGAAGTCTCCGTTAAGGAGACGAAAGCGCTTAATCAGTTACTTTTTCTGTTTTTTTATACTTCTTTTCATTAAATAAATATATTTAAATTATCCGTTGGAACATCGTTTTACTTTTGTGATTGCAACAGCAGTTTTGGTTCGTGGGAAAAGGGGCAGCCTTTATTGTGCCGGAGCAGCATTGTGTTTTTACTGTGGTTTGTGCTACTACGTTGGACTGCGTGGTTTAAAGTTGTGAGCTGTTAAATTTTATCCTGCGGTTATGGGCTTGATTCCTTCCGACTTCACCTCTGTACTGTGCGACTTAAAATGTTACTTAACCAGACAGTAGTCCTGCAGGTATCCTAAAACAGGTACTGGTGCCCAAGTCCAGTGATTAATGGGCTAACCTGGTTTTAAAAAGCATATTTAGCAAAGAAAGTAACAAAAGTGGAACAAATGACCTGTAGTTAAAGCTGCTATCACTTCATCTGTTTTTTTTTCATCTTCAAAGAGCAGTGAATACAAGATGAAGAAACATAAAAGCATGGCCCTTGTTCTTGTGTGTAACATATCATCTACTACCAGGTTTGTTTGGCAGCACATTCACTAGCTGACGATACTCAGATGAGAAGCCATGGGTTTCTGGGTGCAAGAACAGCTGAGACACCATAGCTGTTATGGTAGAACCTTAGGCCACTCCACTGTCATTTGATAAAGAAGCTGTCACAAGGTGACTGCTCCTGAATCACAGATGTTAATGTCTCTCCCATGTTCACAAACATGGTGTTCTCTGGCATGCTATGTCTGTTCAACCCTGTGTTCATAGGTCCATAGGTAGATACTAGGCTATCTGCCCTAGGGCATTTATAAGCTTAGCCAGAGTGTATTTGGCTTCTGCCTCCCTATTAGATTAGCCTACTGTGCCTCTGTAAAGTAGGTCACAGAAGGTACCCTTTTAAGATTAGTTTACTGTTCCTCTGTCTAGCAGGGACACAGAAGAGATCCCAGGGGTGAATTTGTGATTTCCCATCCACGCGTCCAGATTTCGCTTGAAGAGGGTCAGCGAGGGGCTATGTCTAACATGAATTGGGATTCTATTCCAGAGTGAGGGGAGCCTCTGGGAAATGAATCTGTCCCTCCAGCATGTCCTATTTATTTTTGTGCTGAGGTTTAGGTCCCTGGAGCATGTAGCTCTAAGGGACTTGGATTTTTTGAGGTGGAGCATGTCCATTAATTCTGGGTTTGACATGGCTTTGCAAGTCAGGCATAGATCGCCTCTGAGTAGGCGGTAAGCAACTGAGTAGAGCTGGAGTTTCTTTAGTCGAGCTGCATAGGACATCTGTTTGTAGCCCATGATCCTCATGGTGAGGTACTTTTGGGGTCTCTCCAGTTGCTGCAGGTGTCGGGTAAGGTACATCCCAAAAGGGGCATTGTATTTAATTATGGGCCTGATGAGTGACGAGTAGAGGGGCACAATGACCTCTCTTGATCTAGATGCGAACCCTTTCGTGATAAGGTGGGCTATATAGAAGGTCTTTCTAACCACTTTGGCAACGTGATTATTAAAGGAGAGATTACTACCTACGTTGGTCCCCAAATCTTTAATTACTTCTTCCGTACTTAATGGATTACCACCTATGTGGTAATTTGTGGGCATCTTGTTTTTCCCAAAGGGGATGACTATGCACTTTTTAGCATTTAGCTTGAGGCCGTGGCTCTGGCACCAAGCATCCGTCTCTGTGAGACCCTTTTGGAGGATGCTTGTGTCAGCTGGAGATTCGATTATGGCCCCCAGTTTGCAGTCATCTGCGAACTTTGTCAGCCATAATCCCCCTGTGTTAGCCTGAACCTCAGAGAAGTATATACCGAACAAGAGAGGTCCCAGAACTGAGCCCTGTGGGACGCCACTTGTAACTGGTTTGGATTCGGACATGAAACCTGCGATTCTGACCATGACGGTTTTATCTCTGAGCCAGTTTGCAACTCATCTTGTGATATAGGGGTTGATATTTAAGCTGGTAAGCTTATTTATGATGCCCGAGTGGGGTATTGTGTCGAAGACTTTTGCAAGGTCCAGGTATGCTGGACTACCTTGCCCTCATCTATGGCTTTGGTAACTGTTTCAAAGAAATCAACTAGGTTTAAGAGGCAAGATCTGCCCTTAACAAAGCCGAATTGGGTAGGGTCCAGTGTCTGGAGGCTTCCAATGTCTTTATTTATGTGTTCCATGATAATATGTTCCATAGCTTTACAGACCAGACTAGTCAGGCTTATGGGGCGATAGTTTCCGGGGTCCGTTGTTGCACCACCTTTGTGGAGTGGGACCACTGTAGCTGTACGTCACTCTTTGGGTACATATCCTGTAGTAAGGCTAAGTTTGAACAGTGACAATGTGAGGGTTCAGTTCTTCTTGGAGCTCGTGTAAGACACAGCCTGGGACACCGTCCGGTCCCATAGATGCTGTGTTTTTTGCTTTGGAGAGGGCAGCTTTTACCTGTGCATCTGTGATGTTAGGGAGGTTACATTCAGTTGGGATAGGCATTTGCTCCTTTGGGAGGGAAGGGGGGGGGGAGTTTGTGCTGAATCTGTCTGCCAGGATGTTGGCTATATCTGTAGGCTTGGTATATTTTGTACCATTATGCAACAATTCAGAGCATATCTGGGAGTTTCTGCCCATGTTCCTGACATAACTAACGAAGGCCTTGTGATTATCTTTAGTGTCTAGGACAATTTTTCTTTCGATGATGATTTCATGAGGGATCGAAGTTTCTTGCTAATACTGATCAGAGATGCCTTCTCTTTTTGGGATTTTGCTCTGTCATGTAGTAGCTTCCTCCTTCTGTTGTATAGATTATTTATGGCCGGGGTCCACCAGACCGGTCTCCTGTTTTTGGAGGAGTGAGTCTTGGTTTTATTTGGGATAGCATGATCCATGCATTCCTGCAGGTGCTCACAGAATGCATCTGTAAAGGATTCTGCGGATTTGGCTGTATTATCCTCTGGCCCAGGGTCTTTGAAGGATTCCACCTCAGTCTTGAGAAGTGCAAAGTTGGCTTTTGAGAAATTCTTTACAGTGATTTCCTTGGCTGGGGGTGGGAACGGGATATGGATGTCCAGGGAAATTTGTTTATGGTCTGATCTTACCAATGAGGGGTTTACCTCTGGTGTGGAACATAGAGTCCCCCATGTTGGTGATGACCAGGTCCAATATGTTGTTCCCTCTTGTGGGAGTGGTGACCAGTTGTTCCATTGCATTAGTGTTTATAAATTCAAGGAACCGTTGGGCGAGGGTGTTTGGGCTTGAGTAGTTTTCCCAGTCAATGTTTGGGTAGTTGAAGTTACCCAATAACATAGTATTTGGAGAGACCTTCATATTCTCCAGTGTTCTCAGGAATGCCAAGTGGGGTTCCTGTAATAGGGAGGGGGTTCTGTAGCAGGCTACAAACAAAGGCAGTTTTGCCCGCTGTTAGTTGCACATGGATGGTTTCCGATGCTTCGTGCAGTGCCACTAACCTGGAGGTGTAGGTATCTTTGATGAATATAGATACTCCCCCTCCTTTTGTGCTTCGGTCCGAGTTTTGGGGCTGAAACGCATGGTATGTGTTATAACCTGGTAGTACTGGGGTGCTCTCAGGAGCCTTGAACCAGGTTTCTGTTACTGCACAGACATAGACCATACTGAGGAGAGCCTCGAGTGCGTGCATCTTGAGGTTTAGACTTCTGGCATTGAGTAGCATTACCTTTAGTTTTTTTATCCTTGGGTTGTCTATGGAGGTGGGTTTGTCCTTTGAGCCTTGCATAAAAAAGGCACTATGGGGGTGGCAAGAGCCTTGGCCAGTATACGAAAGCCTAAGGGTGACAGGTGCAAGCCGTCCCCAGCGAAGCAATGTGGCTTGTCGAGCATGTCATCCCAGGTTGACAGACACTGGATCCCCTTTGAATGACACCAATACTGTAGCCAATTGTTGAAACTGATCATTTTGTCTTTATACTGTGGCATCATTCTTGGTGAGGGCAAGATGCTACTCAAGGTCAGGGTCATACCAGCCTGGGCTACATGGTCAGAGAGCTCCTCTATGTCTCTTTTCATGTAGTCCAGGGAGGTACGTCTCAGGTCATTCACACAGGCATGGACAATGACGGAGTCATACTTGTACTTGCTTTGGAGTGACCTGAGTGCTTGCATTATGTGGCGGATCCTGGCACCCAACAGGCAGCTTACAGTGACCTTCTCCTTGTTCAGTCTGGTGAGCGGGACATCAGTGTGCCGGACAATAGAGTCCCCTATAACAAGTGTATTTGGTGTGTTGTTTGGCCTTAAGGGCTGTGACTGTGAGGCACACTGATTTTGTGATATATGTGATTTGTGGGTATTGTTGAGGGGTGGCTATTGCTTGGATATCTGCTTAGGAGGTCTTTGCTGTTTAGGCAGATTTTTATCTAGAGCCTCTGAGTATGTTTTTGTGTGTTTATGTGTTGGGTATGCAGATGCAATAGGTCTGTGTGAGACTGGATTTGTGGTGTGGGTGGTTACCTTTTCCTCCTGACTGACTGTGCCAGTCTTGGGATGAGAGAGCTCTGCCTCCAGTTTGGCTGTGTAACTGCATCTCTCACATGTATTAGAGTTTGTTGGAAGGAGGAGAGGGTTGTCTGTGTACATAAGGCAATTGTAACATTGCCTCAAAATTCCCAAATTCACCAGCTGGACTGGAGAGTAACCTTGAAACTGACCCTTGGACATGCCAGATTAGTATAGGGAACTGTTTTTTTACTGATCAGATTAGGGAAGGGAACTGATTTTTCACTTGATCAGGAAGGACCAATCGGGAGCCTAATACTTATGAGAAGTCATGGAGGGTGTAGTGCTTTAGTTAGTGTTTCCTTATAAGAGCTGAGCAAGTGCAGGGCTTTAGAAAGAGAATAGAGTGATTACTTTGAGAGTTTGAACAGTACTAAGGGAAAAAGTGAAGAGCAGACTTTGTGGAGCTTGGAATAGTTTAAACCTGTTTAGGCGACGCTGCTCAGTGCGCAAAACCGCGCAAAGAGAGAGTTGTAGGGTTTTAAGAGAGAGACAGATCAAGGAGTTTAGAATTGACCCAAAAAGGCCAATGAAACTACAGCTTCTAGGTAGTAACCACTCCTCCAGGGACAGGCAGGCTGTTCAGTGTTAACCACTCCCAATGGTGAACACAGAGACTTCCCTTTAGCCCAAGCAAGCACTGGCCTTCTAGAAACTTCCAAACAGTTCAGAACAGCAAATCTGTAACTGAACTTTCTTAACTTTCAGAAAGTGGGAAACAAAGCAAGATTTTTTTGTTTTCTTCTTTTTGTTGTAGTTTAAAGGTAGCAGATATACACAAGCAGCAAAATAATCACAACAGTGCAATAAATGTCCCCACACTTGAGTGCTAGGCCAAAATCTGGTAAAATGCATTTTTTAGAGAAAAAAATGATTTTAAATTAAGTGCAATACAGGAAATGCCGTAAACAGGCTCTAGATGTGTACCAAGTACTGTTACTGTTACAGATATAAACTTTAGCAAGCCGGAAAATACAAAACAGTAGGTGGTTATTCCACAAGCAAGGGAACAGCAAGACTTGTGACAATTAATCACTCTAATTTAGCCAGATCCTGCATATAACAGCCCTATTCCATGATTCCCTAGGATACATACAGTTCACTTAGAACATACAGTAGCATTCTGGTTGCAGGGGGTGCATTTTGTGTTACAAC
The DNA here is from genome assembly GCF_019279795.1 of Protopterus annectens. Lineage (NCBI taxonomy): Eukaryota > Metazoa > Chordata > Ceratodontiformes > Protopteridae > Protopterus > Protopterus annectens. The sequence continues at coordinate 1,664,520,372 of NC_056744.1, read as the reverse complement.
AGTCTTTTCAGATGAGAAATTTGTATGCAATGCTTTTTACAGTAGATATTTCAAACAGCAGCATATTCACTAGTGTTAATATGTAAACATGAAGTTTAAGGATGTATGATTTGGTAAAGAAAAAAAAAAATCAGTGTATACCTACCTTTGCTTGTTGCATTTAAACACCATGGCATACCAATGGAGTCAACTAACACTATTGCTATTCACGTGTTTTCACTCCATGAAGTCCTATGTGGCTCTAACCATAAAAATTCTGAAGCTGCCACATGAAATCATCTCTGAGGTAATTCCTGGGTGAAGGTGTACAAACATTGGCAGTTTTAACACTTCAACCACTCAAGGCATTCCACATATGGGCAAGTCAGGGTAACAGTGTCTAGCCAAATGTTTGCTGACAACTCAACAGCTCAGTGCATTTTCCCACTGGAAACTAACATCTCGCTTCATCTGAGAAAACTAGAGAATGAAGAAGTACTACTTCTATGCTGTCATGGCAGTGGGAACTTTATAAAGATACACCTCCCTTTCGCTACAACAGGGGTTAAGCCTTGGATTCAGAAAATTTCTCTCTGACCATGTTAATTGCCCAAAGTGGGCAAGTCTCCTACAGCAATAGATAGAAATTCCAGCTGACACAGGCACACATATGTGCACACTCCAACATACTCCTCCTGTCTCTTTGAACTTTCCTGTATAATACGTTCTCCCATGGGAGTCAATGGGTGATTGGTCTTTCAATAGTGTTCACTTTTTCCTCCTAGCATAAAATTTTACTTGGTTGAGCGATTCTGCTTGGTCATTTCATGGCCTAAAGCATTTTCACGGAAGTGTACTTGGCTAATTAGCATTAGCCACTCCCTGGAATGTCGCTTTAGCATGTGGCCTCGTCCATAAGATCGGTCTCCATGTTGAAGCCCCCACAAGAGGAAAACATTGGTGGTATAACAGTCTCTGATTTAGAAAGGCTTAGTGTGATGCAGAACCCTTCGGAGATAAGACTTTTGCATTATATTGAACCTTACTGAATCCTAGGGAAGGTGTTTTGTGGATTCTTACTGTTTTGAAATGTGCTGCTTCAACAGGTTGTGAAAGGGAGCAACAGTGGGTGTGACACACTGCTTGTATACATGGCCGCACGCTCTGTTCAATAGATGAATACTCATTCTATTTTCACGTTCTAGGCAAAGTTGTCGCTGACAGGCTGATGCTCTTCCTTAGACATATGCCGAGGACAACATCAGCTCTGCAGTACGACTGCAGCATTTTGTATGCTTTTAAATGTACTTGGTGTACAGTTGCCGACCTTCTTAAATTCCTGTCCCTAACCTGCAGTGTACTAAGTAATTCACGGATCTGGGAATTGCACACAATACTGTGGATTACCATTTCATACAAGTCTGAGTGGAAAAACAATGACAAAATCAGGTTTTGTATAGTGCGCAGTAAGTTCTAGAACATACAGAAATATTTTTCTTGTAAGAATTAAATTAGCTAATACTCCGTTTACTATATGGACAAAACATTTTCATTCTGAACTCTACAATATTTTAAGTATCTAATACATGTGTGCAGTCTTTAAAGATACAGAATTCATATTCATGGAGACCTCCGAATGGAATCAGCATTATAAACTGAATGAAAAGAAGGTGATGATCAGTGCAGTGAGTCAAGCTTCCCCCGTACCCCCAATGTAGAGGGCTGTATCCCACACCCATCTACCTATCGGTCTTTCTCTCTTTCTTTCTCGGAGGTCAGACAACACTGGAGAATACTACAAGGTATCCAGTTCGTGTACTCTAATTTTGTTTGAGGTAATACAAACTGAGAGGGAGAATTATTGTGTATGTGGATGTGAGGACAGGGGAGTTTGTAACCAGAATTTACCTATTTATTCTTTAGGTTAACACAGAACTGCCTGTATAGAACATACACGAATCACTGTTTTCTAATTTTGTCTTATCTGATAAGCCTACAGAATGAAACAGCATAGCACATACCTTTTTTTTCTCTTGGATTTTCAGAAGGGTAAAATACAACTTAATCTATACTAAATTAAAAAAGGCACTCTTTTTTTGTAATGTAGGTAATGTGGAATTCACGTCGAAGGCTTTAGACATTCTGAAATTTTGTGACTGATTTGGTCATTACAGACTCAGTCCTGTTACCTTTGCAAAGGCACTGCAGGATCTTTCATTTAGGAATTTCAATGTTTGCACCCCTCATCCACTGGCTTACTGATCCAGAATTCTCCCGTTGTGTCCTGGTAGACCATGCACAGCATTCTTTATAGATGTTTTCTGAAACACAACTTTTTTCGAATTTGTAAACATGTACACATTAAAAAAAACTATAATTATATTTCAAACTTATTGACTAAATATTTAACTTTTTATTACCTCCTAGTACTATTTATCCAAACTAATCGCCCTTCTATCCTCACCTATTTAAACCTCAACTGCATTTACCCTCTTTTCTCTATATCCCCCAAACTTCCCATTTTCTTTCAATCTTTCTTACCCATAAATGCTCATTACATATTCTGTCCTATTCTCATGTCGCTGCCATCTGCATCTCTCTCTCTCTCTATCTCTCATATGTCATCAGCAGTGGTAATAATCCCAATAGCCAAACATTCTACCAGAGTTCACCCAACCACAACCAACAAATGTGCTACCAAACAAACCTGACAGTAGACCAGTTCTCTGGGTAATTACCCATTCTGAAAAAGGGTGAACCACTAGCACCATGGCTTTCTCTCATTAGACTTGTGTTATTACTCCCCATACCCATCTATCATCAGGCACTTACCTGAACACTGTATACACTTCCCACAACAGGGTTTAAAAATCATTCTTTAGCACTTTGCATGCCACATAAGAGCATTATAAACATACTACTCATCCTGTCTTCCCAGGTAATTTAAGAATATCCATCATCCTCAGCAAATCCATTTCATTGCAGAAACACAACGCAATAGCTTAGTGTTAAGAACTTTGCCCCAAATTTGCAGTGTGTGAGGTTCAACCTTTATGCTCACTGTGTGGAGTTTTCTATGTTATTCCCAAGCTTGTGCTGGTTTTGTCCAGGTGGTTTGGTTTACTCCCACCGCCTAACAATATGGTGTTTGAGTAGGTACATTACCTATAGCTTGGATTGTGACTGAAAAGAGCTTTTGGAACAATTCACTTTTATGGGAAAACAAATAATAAATAAGTAGTTTGACTCTGTTCATTGCCCATCAATTTTAACAGAACCACCTTCAGTTTTATGACTCAGTTATCATTTTCCAGTATGGATTCCCCCAATGCAATATGTTGTCCAACTAGTTGAACTACAGCCATCTGCATGCCTGGCAAAACCAATCACAAAATATCTCACTTATTTTATTCCACAAAGTATCCTGTACCTTACTATGTGCAGAGGCCATCATATGTATTATATGTAATAACATGGGGTTATCTGCCTTTGGATTAGTGCAATGTTCACCATAAATCTGACCCCATTCTCACCCAGCTATCCATTTGTTGCCATAATTTTTTTTTATCTTTTCAGACTTTAGCTTCAGATTCCCTGCTACACTGTATTAGCATTATACCAAGAAAGGACAGCACCTCATACCAGCTAATCTTTAGCTTCCTTTTAATCCTCTAAGAATGTTCACAGTTCAACAACAAAGTGTGTGCCTTCACAGCATTTAATTAACAACACAATTCTTCTATTAATGCTTTACTATCCCAAAACAATGTGAAGGGCTAGCCAGTGCTAAGTCAACCCAATAAAACGTCACAGTTCTAGTGCTAACTACTCTCTCCCTTTCCCAAATCCCCTCATTATTAAATATAATTACAGCCAGGAGCTCCAAAAATAAACCAAAACAAAACGGGGATAGAAGACACCCCTGATGAGGTCCACCATGCACCTTAAAACCAGACCCATCATTCCGCTTCCTGCACAGTGGGCTTTCAGATGTGAATACTGAGCCTTCATGTATTTTATACAGCAGCCTAGAAAAATTAAACAGTTTGTTGCCTGCCATAAAAATACCACTTACTGTATCAAACATCCTGATCTGAATGTAGTAAATGTTTAAGAATCTTTTCACTTTACCAGCTATTATTCCAGTTCATAATTAAATCTGTATTTAATACAAATATCAGCCCATGAGACTGCTTGACGTAGTTCCCTTCATGGGCATATTTTCATGAATTACATACTTACTTGTTATTTTGATCTCTGAAAAAAATATCTAACAGTCACTTTAACAAGAATTTCAATTTTTTATAACCCCTTTAATTAAACCATCGATACTCAGGCATTTACTAACTTATAATCATTTAATCTCAGTCTCCCATTCATAAATTTGCTGAATCAATCCTTCCTTGTGTTTGTCAGCTATCAATGGATTTACATTTATTCATTAAGCACTCATTTATATTTTATTCTTCTAATCCACAGCTACATCAGTCCCTGCATCCATTTATTAAATAATCTTGCCATTTCACATCAACCCCCATAAATGTGGCCCCCCACACATTATATATAAATACAATGCAAATATTATAATACTGAAGTCCCCACAACACCGAACTGCAGTTATATGGATGTGAAATGTCAAATGCCTGATAACACAACCTGTCAAAATGTTGAACGCTCATAATGTTGACAAAGCATTACAAAAAACAGGTAAGTCTTAGTATGGTAGAATTCAGATCCCGGACAATCAACAAGTGCTAGAAACAGCATCCTAAGTGCCACTGGCTATGTGTATCCTGCAGTACAATCACAAAAGGGAACAACATCATTAATTGTAGACGGCTATCTACGTGTGAAAAAGGGATGAAAATAAAAAAATGTTTGTCATGCAAATACAAATGCAGAAAGAAATGCAAAGATTGCTCCATCACATCAAATAAACCTGCCAGTGAGAAAATGCAGAAGAGTACAGCCCACCATCACTTTGGGGACCCTGTGGAAGTTGAATAGTATATGGCATTTGTTGAGATATAGGACTATGTGCAGCCCTCTCATAGAATACACTATATGTCTTGTCACAGACCACATGATGGGAACAACTTCACCAGAAGCTGCAGCCTCTTTACCTTCATGGGAAAGTCTCCCTCAAAGAGTGAACAGGGTAAGAAAAATGGGGTTCCTATCAAACAATCGAACAGACAGATTGTTGTTGAAAGTCATATGATTGAAACTATATGATCAAAAATTCAGTCTGTCAAACCATTCTGAGATTGCGTTAGATCGATCAGGAAATTTGCCCTAATCCCCACTGAAGTGTGATCTGTGAGTCGGTAAGTATGGGGGTGTAGGGGGCTTCCCCCCTTTAAAAGCATTTTTTTTCTGTTGTATGAGAGTATTGTTTTGTTTGGATTTTTTTTATGGACCAATCATTAGGTTTTGATCATATAACTTTCTACAATCTGCCTGTTCAATGGTTTGTCATAGATTCAGGAAAAAGCACCATTATGACTAACAGCAACAACAATATCAATTTGGCTGGTTTGGATGTTGCAGGATGTCAATTAAAATGTGGCAGTTTTGAGCAGTGTAACTTTATTGACAGTAGCAGTGATATCTCTGTCATTGTATTTGCTACAGAACAGAACCTAGCTGATGTGTGTGGCATAGATATGGTTAATGGATGGCACCTTACTAATGAAATGCAGACTTTGTAGGCAGTTACACAGTATTTACAGGTCTGTGAAGCACAGTGGAACAATGGAAACTATACCACAACTGTGTTGCCTCATGTCCAAGAAATCTCTTCCACCCTAAAATTTGATGTGGCAAGGAGTATATGAACTTTTCAATAGTTCTAATTCAATAGCAATAGTTAACTATGTGCTGTGCAACTTGAAGACTGCAGCTACGTGACGTATACAACGTAATGTCATAGGAGCTAAAAGTAAAGGTCGCTTCTTCCATTTCAGACAACACATATGGAGGAAGGTGCAACAATTAGGTCTGTCTACCTTACATGGGAAATCAATAAAATTCCAAATTCAAGTTAAGCAGCTGACTGTTCTTGCATTTGAGCATCAGAATGAATTTTTAGATGCATTTCCAATTTTAAGCTCAAAGTTTGCTAAGGAATGCTGGGAACTTGTCATGTACTTTAAGAAGTGGTATACTTAAGGCAAACAGAAAATTTGCCACTAGGTCTCAATGTGATGCACATTTTCCACAGCTATTTACGGTGTCCTTCTGGAATATGAATATTTTGAATAATCTCTGCTTGCCAAAACCACGTGGAGGTGTGCAATGAATGACTGTGGTGCCTGTCACGGAGATGAGTGTGTGATCTCGGTTCTGTCGTGGATATTATTGCCTGGGTACAGAATATGGTGGATGAGATGTGTCTAAGTATGTCTGACAGGATTCCAAAGTCTCCCAAGACACACAAACTCATTGTTAGAAGTGAACAGTTCAGTATTGTCCTACAGAACAGTTATTCCTACTCTACTGTGGATTTTCTAAGGGGAACAACTCTATTAATTTAAATATGTGACACATGACCATTTGACTGTACTTCATTTTCCTGCCAAGATATGTCCTTTATTGATATGTGAGCTGCATTATAGTTGTCATGTGTGGTAGATATGTTGATAACATCTACTTTATTGCTGTTAAAGGGTTGGGAACTTAGCATAATAGTTAAGGGGACAATCACAGGCTTTAAAATTAGGGCCCAAGTTAAGCTGACAGAACTCATGCCCACTCCGATACTTCACTTTCATTCCCACCCTCAGTGTCATTTTACTTTTAAATATCCTGTAAATCCACAGTTCCAGGCTTGTTTCAGCTCCCAGTATAAACTAATTTTTGGATTTGTGTTCCTCTCTGACTTGCATTTGATTGGGGAACTATGCCCCCCCAGCTCCTGGCTCATATTTAAAATAAAGAAAGCTGTGCCAGGGGAAAAGGGACATCAGTGTATATTAATTTTTAAATTTTGCATTACTCATGCTTCTACAGATGTATAAGCAGCCCGCTCATAAAAATAGTGCATTTGTCTAGTAGTCTTCAGAAATCAGCACATATCAAACTAGAAGCTGAAAAAGGAACAGAAGAGTGTGTCTACTAACGCTCCAGCCTTCTGTTACACACTTGCTTTTTGTGGAATTACTACCATATTTCTCCGTAAATAAGACCTAACCAGAGAATAAGACCTAGCATGGTTTTCCAGGGTGGTCATGATATAAGCCCTACCCCAAAAATAAGCCCCAGTTAAGATAGTCAACAACAATGGACGTGTTGCATTATAAAATAATATTATTATTGACATCTGTTGACTGAGGTTATCATACTCTGCTCACCATTTTCGGACCATTCGGACACCCAACTTCTTCTCTTTGCAGAAAGTCGTAAGACTCTTTCCCCGGGAGTCCTCCACGATTCTTACTGTAACCCCAATCCTTACTCACACTTGATGGTGGAGATCCTTGGCCCATAAACACTGGCAAGTGTACTTTGACTGGTCAAAGTACAGACAACGCACGTATAACGTGCACACTTAATAACAAATGGGTGTGGTTGGGTCTTCTTAACCATTGGCATTTTGTGTTGCCACTCCTGTCTCACAAGTCTTCAATTAACCACCCCTCGACAAGATGAGTGCAAAAAGAAAGAGCTGTTCCGTTGAGTACAAGAAAGGAATCATGCAGGATTCCCGGAGAAAGAATTTGATGGCTTTCTGCAAAGAGAAGAAGATGGATCTCCAAATGGTCCGAAAATGGCGAGCAGCATATGATAACCTCAGTCAACAGGCCGATGAAGGAAATGTTAAGAAGTGCAAGTGTGGATCAGATCTGCAACCATAACTTCTTGAGCTGGAAGACATCATCTGTGAATGGATTGTTAACAGGAGAGCAAAGGCTATGGTTGTGTGCAGGGATGACATTCAAACATTTGCCCTTGCAATGGCACCACAGTCAGAAATATCCCCAGAAGAATTCAAAGCATCACAACATTGGCTGAATGGCTTCCTTCAGTGATATGAACCATCTCTAAGAAGACCAACAACACTGTTCAAACTGGAAGACACTGAAGTTATTAAACGTGCACTTGTATTCAAGTTCTTTGCTGATGGCATCAACTTTTCTAAATACCAACTCTCCAACATGAGTGCTATGGATGAAACTGCAGTGTTTATGGGCCAAGGATCTCAAACAACACTTGATCAGAGGGGTGCCTCATCAATCTACATTCCCTCCACTGGTTACGAAAGTGCACGTGTTACCTGTACTTTGGCAAATTCATCTAGATGGAAAGAAAACCCCACCTCTAATCATTAGTAATGGCAAGAAAGATAAGACTGACCATGTTTCAGGCATTTAGATTCTTGAGACCGAAAAAGCCTTATGCACACAAACAGTTATAAGGAAGTGGGTCGATGTTATGCTGCCACTTGTTTTGAGAGGTGGCAAAAGAGGTCTGCTAGTCTGGGATTCAGCCAGCACTCACCGCACTTAAGACATGAAGAAATTCCTTGCACAGAGAATAGATCAAATAATGATTTCCGCATGAATGACTGACTATCTCCAGACTCTTGATATTGCAATAAACAAGCCATTCAAGGACCATTTGTACATGGAACTCAATTGACTACATTGAAAATAGAATGGAGAGAAATCAGCATGGAAACTCTGTGAAGCCTAGCGTACAAGAGGTTGTGACTTGGGTGAAGAATTCATGGGCTAAAATCACTGACAGCTGTGTTGTCAATGCACTGCGAGCAGGCTACATGGACAAGCAGTGCTCATTTAAGGAGAGCTCTATTGCTAGGCATGACAGATTGGGGCCAATGGTTCTACAGGAAATGGAGTCGCAAGAAATTCAGGCCAGAATTCGGGGGCTGGAGACTTATGACAATGTTCCAGAAGAAACAAAACAAAATTCACAGCAGCTTCCAAATAAAACTTGTAATCCACAAAATGAAGCAGCTTTTCAGGCAAAACATTAAAGCCCTGAGCAAGGCAAGCTTAGAAAATTGTGGAAAAAAACCCACAGATGGCTCAGCACACTTCAGTTCACTTTATTCCACAGAAACACAGCACATTAATGCTCCACCATACGTTTTCATTTTAAAAGTCACTTCCTCAGATGTGGGCTGTTCAAACTACTAGTGCTTTTATACCATTCACTTAATTACATTGATTAGGTTAATGAATTAATTAAAAGGTTAATTTAGTTTAAAACCAGAAACTTTACTTGCTGCATCTCTCTGTGTTGCCACAATTAAAACACATTTAATGTTACAAAGTTTGATGAATAAATACGTAGAAATAAAAATGTTTTAAATAAAAATCCTTAAAACACTTGACTACAAAGAATAAATTATAAAGTTAAAATACCATTAAAAACACATTTAGTAGGACTCAGTGGTTAAAATTACCAACTTGGATATTTGCTTTAAATGAACTTGATCCTCCATCTAGTGGATGAATCATGAAATTACATGAAATTACAGGTATTATAAAAATTGCATTGTAAACCAAAGGCAAATTGTATAGCCGCACTCAGTTAAAAGAATGTTAAAAACAGGAAAAATAAGTTCAATACCTTTGATAAATGAGTGTAACACTTGTGTTCATAACATATTACAAACCCAACGATTTAATAAAAATACAAATACAAAAAAGCTTAAAGACCTACTGTAACTATTGGAACACATGGGTAAAAACGTGATAAAATTCACATAAAGCACAAATGCATATCACAGTTTTGCTGCTCTCAATTTTAATAATGGTTCTATGGAGATATGTTCGTTGAGACCCGGTAGCTTATTGGCCTCCCAACTTATCTGCCACCATAATTCTCTGTACTCCAAACATTCCTCCCATAAACCCCCTCTGCCACTCTTTTCCACCCTTTCTATCACAAAAAATGTATAGTATGCATTTTCACAGCTTTGTTTGTGTTTGTACAATGCATTAGTCTGTTTGTTTGTTTCTAGGTCATACATATGTTCGTATACCCTTCTCCTGAGCTTGCGTTCTGTCTTCCCTATATAGAATGCTTCACAGGTTTGACATTTCGCTAAATATACAAGTCCAAAGGAGTCACAATTATTAAAATCCTTGCCTTCCAGGGTGATTCCCCTGCTTTCCAAATACACACTTTCTGCATTGCTCATGTATGCACACTGTTGACAATGTCCACATTTAAACGTTCCCTTCCTTTTTCTCCGTCTCTGAACTTCTTGGTTTGTACCGTTTTCCAATAAAAGTTTTAAATTACTTTAGTTCTTATAAACTACTCTTAGCTTCTCATTCTTTAGTTTCTCTAAGTCAGTAAATGTTAAAAATGTGTTCCATTCCTTATCTATAGTTTGTCTTATCATTTTTGCACAAGCATTATACTCCAAGATGAGTGCACTGCCAACATTGTCATTTGCCTTTTTTACTGGACCTACCGTATCAAATACTGGTAATCCTAACATTGGCTTAAAGTCATTTGGTCTCCTTTCTGTCACTTCTGTCTCAGTTTTGTCTATCATATCATCTGGGTATTTCCTCGTCCTAAACATTTTCCTTAGTAACCTTTTTTCCATTTCAAAGTCTTCGTCTCTGGACGTCATCCTACAGGCCCTAATATATTGTCCTTTAACTATATTTTTCTTGGAGTACAAAGGGTGAGCACTTTCAGAGTGCAAATAAGAGTTAGAATAAATACTCTTTCTGTACACCCTGGAATTAAAACGTGAGTTTTCCTTGTATATTTCTATATCCAAGTACTCCAACTTCTCATAATTTATTCTGTAAGAAAATTCAAGAAAATTAGTACTGTTGTTGATATATTCAATACATTTTTCTATCTCTTCTTTTGGCCCTTCCCATAGGATACATATGTCATCCAGGAATCTTCTATAAAGTGACCAGTTGTTAATGTATATTGATTCAGTTACCATCTTCTCTTCCCATTTGGCTAATGTTCCAAAAGAAGATGACATGACTGCATTTGAATAACTATTCCATAATTGGGGCAACAGAATGGATTGCTTCTGCTTTCAGCTGCCAGCAAGCTCTTGTCAGTTTTTTTGACTTTATTGTATTAAGGTAACGTTTCATTATCAAGTGGTAATTACAGAGTAAGGCCACTAGTTCCTAGACTTCATTTTTATGACTTTCTATCATTCTTCTCTTATGGTTTGTGTAAGGAATTAAGAAATCATCACCACACAAAAAGTGGCAGTTATTCATCTGTTTTATTCCTCTCCTCCAATACACATGTACTGAAATTTTTCTGCACTTTCTGTTAAGCATGAAATATTGCACTGTGAAAGCCAAGGTGTAGATATTCTGAAGTTGAAATGTTTGTTGCACAGTTTATGTAGAATTCTCACACAACTGTTAATGTGTTACCTAGAACTGTTGCCCAATAACACAAAAGTACCAAATAAATGTCAATTTTTGTACATGAATAAATGTCAGTTTGTGTACATAAGTAATACAGGCTGCGGTGGTGCAGCGCTTAGCATTGTCACCTCACAGCAAGAGGTTCTCCTGTTCGATTCTCGGCTGGAGCGCCTTCTGTGTGGAGTCTGCATGTCCTCCCAGTGGTTTAGTGACGTTAAAGACATGCAGGTAGGTGTGAGCATGAATGGGTGTGCCTTCTTTGCAGGTTGGGCGTCGAGCTGGCAACTCAGGACCGTAAAAATCCACTGACAATCATTAGCGGACTGGAGTACCGGTGTGGCGACCCCTAACCGGGAAAAGCCAAAAAGACAAACAAGTTCATGAATAAATGTAGATTGCTGTACACGGGGGGGGGGGGAGATAAGGCATCCCCTGATAATAAGTCCTAATGGGTACTTCAGTGGGGGAAAAAGTATAAGACCTGGTCTTATTTTCAGGCAAATATGGTAGCAGGTCAGAAAGTCACTATACCAGGCTAGTATTCAAAAATCTCAATACAGTAAAAACATGAAAGAAAGAGAAATATGGTTTCCACCATTTTTTACCTGACTCGGATGCTTTCTATAGGTAGAAACCATGTCATAAAATTAATGTAGATGGCCAGAATTCACAATCACCACAGAATAAAATATGAAATGAAAGAAACAAAGACCTCTGTTTACTTATGTTTTAAAAACCTTGCATTACCGATGTATTTTCTAGAGTAGTAGCAGCAATCGGGTCATAAAATGCCCGAAAGACTACTTTTCGATAAGGCATCCCCTGATAATAAGTCCTAATGGGTACTTCAGTGGGGGAAAAAGTATAAGACCTGGTCTTACTTTCAGGCAAATATGGTAGCAGGTCAGAAAGTCACTATAACAGGCTAGTATTCAAAAATCTGAATACAGTAAAAACATGAAAGAAAGAGAAATATGGTTTCCACCATTTTTTGCCTGACTCGGATGCTTTCTATAGGTAGAAACCATGTCATAAAATTAATGTAGATGGCCAGAATTCACAATCACCACAGAATAAAATATGAAATGAAAGAAACAAAGACCTCTGTTTACTTATGTTTTAAAAACCTTGCATTACCGATGTATTTTCTAGAGTAGTAGCAGCAATCAGGTCATAAAATGCCCGAAAGACTACTTTTCTCAGTGGGCAAAATGCACAGAAACGAATGGCTCACAGGGAGAGCTGCTGTCAGTGCAACTGCAATTGGAGATGGAATTTGGTCAGCACTTTTGAAATGTCCTTCAGGCACTCTTCCCCACCCCCTTCAGCCAAAGATGACCATGTTCAGAAAGGCAAACCTGTAATGTAAACAAAGGCCATATCAAAACAAAAAAATCCCTAGGACTGTCCCTTTAATGCATTTACATTACAGACAAGATGTAGGGTTTGATTCTCACACTGGGTAACTGAATAGGCTTAAAGGACAACAATGGGATTCTATTATTAAATGCTCAACTTCTCTGCATACCTCTCAAGTGTACCTCATTATGAGGAACATTCCTCATTTTGGGTCTTAAACAGCCCATGTTCCTCAGAGTTCCACAATGAAAGTGTCTCATTTAGTGTTAGGCATTTTTTTAGCTGATATCCATGGTAAATAGTACTGAATTGCATTAATGATCAAAATAACTTTTTGTAAGTATAAAGTAGCAAAGTTTAAACACCTGTCTGCTTCCTGGTTGAAGTTATTAGTAAGCTGTTAGCAGGTGTTCCACATTTTGCTGATTTGGTCCACATTACGAGAGGTAATGTTCCTCATTTTGGAGATGGAAGGTTGAGAGCTATGCTTCTCTGTCTTTTTTTTTCTCCATATTTACTGTCCCTGTTATGAATAAACAACAATACAACATTTAAAATATTTAAGATGACTGTGTCTCTCCACTAGAACAGTACCTTACTGTACTGTGTTGGTTTCACTTTCAAAAATATTGTCCTTCCTGGAAAAGTCTTCAGTTCACTGATGTCATCAAGGCCACTGGATACAGGATACAGGTAGTTTTCTGGCCACCCCCCCCCCCCCCAACTGACCCAACCATGTTGTGATGTCACAGCTCCCTGGTCCTTCCCCTACCCATACAAAAAGTAAAGGCTAGAACAAGGAGTACACGAGTCAATTCTCCTGCTGTGAGTGGTCAATCACAGTAGGTAACTCCTGCTGTGAGCGGTCAATCACAGTAGGTAACAGCTCAAATTACCCTTAGCACTTTGACAGCTAGGGAAGTTAGATGTGAAGGGGGATGGGAGATGAGTTAAAGTAGTACAAATTCAGGCTTCACAAAAGACTGAAATTTAGCCATTCTAAATAGAAACAGCAGTAAAAAGCACAATGAATGTCTGTTCTGTGGCATTTGCACTGTTTGTGTTTTAAGTAGTCACTGAACAGCATGAAGGCTTGCACCTGTCACCCCTGGGCTTTCGGATATTGGCAAAGGCTCTTGCCACCCCCATAGTGCCTTTATTAGGCAAGGCTCAAAAGGCAAACCCACCTCCATAGGTATCACAAGGGATAAGAAACTAAGAGTAATGCTACTCAATGCCAGAAGTCTAAACCTCAAGATGCACACACTCGAAACTCTCCTTAGCATGGAGAACATCGATATTTGTGCAGTAACAGAAACCTGGTTCAAGGCTCCCGAGAGCACCCCAGCACTACCAGGTTATACCTCATACCATGTTTTTCGGCCCCAAAACTTGGACCAACCACAAAAGGAGTGGGAGTATCAATATTCGTCAAAGACACCCACACCTCCAGGTTGGTGGCACAGCACGAAGCATCAGAGACTATCCATGTGCAACTAACAGTGGGTAAAACTGCCTTCCAGTTTATAGCCTGCTACAGACCACCCTCCCAAACCCAGGAACCCCACTTGGCCTTCCTGAGAACACTGGAAAATATGAAGGTCTCTCCAAACACCATTATATTGGGCGAGTTCAACTACCCAAACATAGACTGGGAGCATTACTCTAGCTCCAACACCCTAGCCCAAAGGTTCCTAGAATTTATAAACTCAAATGCTATGGAGCAGCTTGTTACCACTCCCACAAGAGGGGAAAACATACTGGACCTGATCATCACCAACATGGGGACTCTATGCTCCAGACCAGAAGTGTAACCCTCACTGGTAAGATCAGACCATAAACTAATCTCACTAGATATTCACATCCCGACCCCAGCCCCTGCCCAGAAAATCACAGTGAAAAACTTCTCTAAAGCAAATTTCACACTCCTCAAAACCGAGGTGGAATCCTTCAAAGCCCCCGGGCCTGTAGAAAATACGGCCCAGACCGCAGAATCCTTTATAAACGCACTCTATGAACACCTTCAGGAATGCATGGATCATGCAATCCCAAACAAAACCAAGACCCAATCCTCCAAAGGCAGGCGTCCTGTCTGGTGGACCCCAGCCATAAACAAACTATACAATAGAAGGAGGAAGCTACTACATGATAGAGCAAAATCCCAAAAAGGGAAGGCATCTCTGATCAGTATTAGCAAAAAACTACGGGCACTCATAAAATAGTCTAAGGCCAGCTTCAAGAGAAAAATTGCACAGGACACTAAGGATAATCACAAGGCTTTCTTTAGTTATGTTAGAAACCTGGGTGGGAATTCCCAGATATGCTCAGAATTAGTCCAAAATGACAAAAAATACACCAAACCCACAGACATTGCCAACATCCTAGCTGACAGGTTCAGAGCAAACTTCTCCCCCCCCTTCCCCACCCAAAAGGGCAAATATCAATCCCAGCAGAGTGCTACCCCTCTGACATCTCAGATGCTCAGTTAAGAGCCGCCCTCTCCAAAACAAAAAACACAGCATCAATGGGACCAGACGGTGTCCCAGGCTGTGTCCTACATGAACTCCAAGAAGAACTAAACCCAAACATAAAACTACTGTTCAATCCCAGCCTTACTACAGGATATGTACCCAAAGAGTGGCGTACAGCAACAGTGGTCCCCTCTCCACAAAGGTGGTGCCTCAACGGATCCTGGAAACTATCGCCCCCATAAGCCTGACTAGCTTGGTCTACAAAGCTATGGAAAGGATCATCATGGACCTCAAAAATAAAGATATTGGGGACCTACAGACACTGGATCCTACCCAGTTCGGCTTTGTTAAGGGCAGATCCTGCCTCTTAAACCTGGTCGATTTCTTTGAAACAGTCACCAAGGCCATTGACGAGGGGAAGGTGGTCCACACAGCCTACCTGGACCTCGCAAAAGCCTTCGATACAATACCCCACTCGGGCATTATAGATAAGCTCACCAGTTTAAATATAAACCCCTATGTCACTAGATGGGTTGCAAACTGGCTCAAGGACAGAACCCACATGGTTAGAATTGCTGGAGCCATGTCAGACTCCAAACCAGTTACAAGTGGCATCTGGGACCTCTCTTGTTCGGTATATATTTCTCGTTGGTACAGGCCAACACGGAAGGACTGTGGCTGACCAAGTTCGCAGATAACTGCAAACTGGGCGCCATAATCGACTCTCCATCCGACACAAGCATCCTACAAAAGGGCATCATAGAAACAGACAACTGGTGCCAGAGCCATGGCCTTAAGCTAAACACCAAAAAGTATATAGTCATGCCCTTCGGCAAAAACAACGTGCCCACAAATTACCACATAGATGGTAATCCATTAAGTACGGAAGAAGTAATTAGGGACCTGGGGACCCAAGTTGATAGCAATCTCTCATTCGACAACCATGTGGCCAAAGTGGCTAGAAAATCATTTTATATAGCCCACCTAATCATGAAGGGATTCACATCTAGATCAGGGGAGGTCATCGTGCCTCTTTACTCATCCCTCATCAGGCCCATAATTGAGTACAATGCCCCTTTTGGGATGTACCTTACCAGACACCTGCAGCAACTGGAAAGACCCCAAAAGTACCTCACCAAGAGGATCAAAGGGCTCAAACAGATGCCATATGCTGCCCGGTTAAAGAAACTCCAGCTCTACTCAGTGGCATACCGCTCACTCAGAGGCGATCTGTGCTTGACGTATAAAGCCATGTCCAACCCGGAATTAATGGACATGCTGCACCTCAGAAAATCCAAATCCCATCGAGCTACGCGCTCGAGAGACGTGAACCTCAGCACTGAAATAAATAGGACATGCTGGAGGGACAGATTCATAACCTAGAGGCTCCCTTCACTCTGGAATAAAATCCCAGTCCAGGTTAGGCAGCGTCCCTCATCGACTCTCTTCAAGAGGAATCTTGATAAGTGGATGGGAAATCGTAGATTTACTCTGGGTATCACTTCTGTGTCACTGTTAGACAGATGCACAGTATACTAACCTCGAAAAAGGGCATAGCAAAATTCATTTTAAAATGGGTGGCGAAAGCCAAACACACTCTGGCTAGGCTTGTAAATGCCCTAGGGCAGATAGCCTAGTATGAACCTATGAACCTATGTTACTCAAAACAAACTGAATGAAAGACAGCAGTGTATGCATGTAAAATCAGTGCAGTGACAGGAGCTTTAGGAAGAAAGAGAGCTGTGTGAAATAATTTTTTTCCAGACAAGCACTGAATCATGGGATACCTAGAGGCAGACTAAACAATCAGAATTACTTCAAGATGCCAGACCCAATGTGGTCAGACTCAGAAATTACGTATAAAATTTTTAAAAACCTGTAAATAGTCCCAGAGTGGTGGTAAAATGTAGGAAAAGTACAGTTTTGTACCTACCATAAATGTAGATGTTCAAGTGTTCACACTGCTGCAGTCATGACACTTGGGTTATCCTGCCGTCAGGCGGTCCTGCAGTCGGCCCGTGTTCCAAAGTCTTGGTCCGGCGTTGGTTGCTGTCACTTCTTCCCTGACGTCAGTGTGCCAGGGGCATATAAGATGCATCCGACGCCATTTTCTTCAGTTTTTCTTGCCCCAGATGTCAGGTGCCCCCAATAGGTAGGCAATACATATTGCTATATAAAAATATACATATAAAAATAAAATAATACCTTCAATCACAAGCAAATACACCACAGAGGTTGTATTGGATAGAAAGGTAAGTCCAGCTAGTTCAGAGGGGATGGAGGGAGGGTAACCTGGACTGCAGCAGTGTGAACACTCGAACATCTACATTTATGGTAGGTACAAAACTGTACTATGTTCATCGTGTTACACTGCTGCAGTCATCACACTTGGGTTGAATCCCAAAGCTAAGGATGGGTGGTGGAACTAAACAGGGTTTGGAGAGGCTAGTAGGCCCTGCAGAGCTGCAGTGGCAAAGCCAGCTCTGGTTTTAGAATATAGAGGTAAGTGATAGTGCTTGGTGAAGGTGTGCACTGAATTCCAAGTTGCAGCCTCCAAAATATCATTGGTTGGTACCCCTCTGAGGAAGGCTGTTGATGTTGCTGTAGCCCTGGTGGAATGGGGCCTGATGTTACCAGGCACAGATTTCCCATGGTGTGTGTAGCAGAAACGGATACAGTGTCCTATCCATTTTGAAATGGTCTGTTTTGAGATAGCTTTTCCTTGAGATCCTGCAGCATAGGATACAAAGAGCTGGTCAGTTTTTTCTGAAAGCCTTAGTTTTATCCAAGTAGTAACATAATTGCCTGTGAATGTCCAAAGAGTGTAGGAGCCTTTCCCCTTTGTTCTGGGGGTTTGGATAAAAGGTGGGAAATGAATGGTTTGGTTTAGGGCCACACTGGATACCACATTTGGCATAAAGGAAGGGTTACTTCGTAAAGAGACTCTGTCTTGATGAAAAATGATGAAAGGCTCCACTGCCATTAGGGCCTGTAGTTCTGAGACTCTTCATGCTGAAGTTATTGCTAGCAGCAGGGCAGTTTTCCATAATAGGAACTGTAGATCAGCTGTGAAAGCTGGTTCAAAGGGTGAAAGTGTAAGGTTTTCCAAAACAAAGTTGAGATCCCAAGTTGGTGTTGGTGCTCTCTGGGACGGTCTTATGTTCTTAGCCCCTCTGAGGAACTGTCTTAGTAATGGATGTGAGAATATAGGAGGATCCGTGTTGTATTGAGCTGAAATAGCGGAGGCGTGGATCTTAATAGATGAGAAGGAAAGTCCTTTGTGCAACATCTCAGTTAAATATTGAAGAACCTGAGGAATATTTGGGACAAGGCGATTTTGGCCTTTAGCCTGGTTCCAGGTGCAGAATCTTTTCCATTTGTCTGAATAGACTTTCCTGGTGCTGGGCCTCATGGCCTCCAGAATGACATCCATCACAGCTTTAGAGAGAAGTGTTGACTGGTTGTTTAGGCAATTTGCCACGCAGCCAGATTTAAAGTCTTGAGCTGGCTGTGTAGAATCTGATTGTTTCGCTGAGTGAGCAGGTGAGGAATTGTAGGTAAAATCCATGGTGGGCCTTGAGCCATGTTCCTTAGTACTGGATACCAGTGTTGGCGTGGCCAGTATGGAGCAATGAGTATCATTTGTGGCCTCTCTAATTTGGCTTTCAGCAGCACCTTTGCCAGAAGAGGCAGTGGAGGAAAGGCATACACGGTCAATGTTTTCCAACAGAATGAGAGGGCGTCCACTTTCCAAGCTAGTGTGTGGTATGTCCTTGTGCAGAATTTCCGTAGTTGGTAGTTTTGGGGGGAAGCAAACAGATCTATGTCTGGGCTCCCCCATTTTTGAGTTATCATTGCGAATACTTGTGGATCTAGTTTCCACTCGTGAAGATCTGTGATGTTTCTGCTTAGATCGTCTGCCAGTGTGTTTTTCTTTCCTGGCAGGAATTGTGCTTGTAGTTGAACTTGGTAGGTCAGTGCTGTGTTCCACAAGGTCATTGCGTGTCTGCATAGGGGGTAGGAGTGCGTGCCCCCTTGCTTGTTTATGTACCACATCACCGTGGTGTTGTCCATCTTTATTAGGAGTTGTCCTGGATGTAGGAGTTCCTTGAAAGCTGTTGGGGCATTTTGTACAGCTAGCATCTCTTTTTGATTGATATGTAGATGCCTTTGGTTTGCAGACCATTTGCCTGAATACACTGTCCTGCCATGTGTGCTCCCCAGGCGTAATCCGATGCATCTGTTGTTATGGTTTGCCTGGCTATAGGTAAGGTGAAAGGCTGACCCTTGTTGAGGTGACATGCATGGGCCCACCATAGAAACTCCTGTTGAAGGCAGGGAATGAGTGGTATCATTGTTTCCAAGCTGTGGCTGTGTTGAGACCATACGCTTTTCAGGTACCATTGTAATTTCCTCATATGCAGTTTTGCAAATGGTATTAGTAGTATGCAAGATGCCATGAATCCCAAGGCCTGCAGAATTTTTCTTGCAGGGAGTTGGGTCTTTGTTGCCATCATTTTGAAGTATTAAGTCAGTTGTCCTTGCTTGTCTGGCATGAGATAAGCCATCTGGGCCGTTGTATTTAAGCTGGCACCCAGGAATATTATGTTTTGTGAGGGCACTAGTTTTGACTTCTTTTCATTTACTGTGTACCCTAGGCAACTTAGTAGGTTTTTGACAAACGCCAGATGCTTTAATAGAATGTCCTTGCTTTCTGCTTGAATAAGGCAGTCATCCAGGTATGGATATATTTGAATCCCTCTTTGTCTGCAGTATGCAATTACTGGTGCCAGGCATTTTGTGAAGACCCTGGGCGCAGTAGATAAGCCAAAGGGCAGTGCAGAGAATTGGTAATGGGTTGAACCTGCAATAAATCGAAGGTATCTTCTGCAATCTTGTCTGATAGGGACATGCAGGTATGCCTCCTTGAGGTCCAACGTTACTAGCCAAACCTTCTAGCCCAGCATGGAAAGAAGTTGCTGCAGTGTTAGCATCTTGAATTTGGGTAATTCCAGGTATGTGTTTAGAATTGAGAGGTCCAGAATGGGTCTCCAGGCTTTGTCCTTTCGGGGAACTAGAAACAGTCTTGAGTAAAATCCTTGTCCTTGCTCCTGTGTAGGAACCTGTTGAATGGCTCTCATGTCCACGAGAGCTGAAATTTGCTTTTGAGCCTCTGCCCATTGATTTGGTGGCAGGTTTGGCATTCCTTTTATCCTTGGCAAAGTGTGAAAGTGGAATCTGTATCCTTGAGATACAATATTTAGGACCCATTTGTCTTTTGTGATGATGTGCCAATTGTCTGCAAAAAGTGCTAGTTTTCCCCCCCAAGGGAGCTGCCAAGAGGGTTTTGCTTGGTAGTCTGAGGGGTAACTCATTGTGTTTGTCTTCTGGTAGTTTGAGACCTGTCTTCTCCTCCTTTTTGGGTTGTGGCACTCCATTGTCGAGGCTGGTAAGAGCCTTTTGGCTGGCCTCTGCCTCTTGGGCGTCTGTATCTGCCCCTCTGTGGTCTGGCAGAAGCTGGAAAGGACCAGTTTTTGGTTGGCCAATTTCTGCTGAAACGAGGGGGTTGAACCTGTAAGAAACCCTTGACCGTCTATATAGATTTTGCCTTATCCTCCATTTTCTTTAAAACTTCTTCTGCTTTTACACCAATGTAAAGGTGCAGCCAATAACTTTGCTTTGACATGATCAGGTAAAGTTTGTTCTTTTAACCAAACATGCCTACGTATAACAGACCCTGTCACTGCTGCTCTACAAGAAGCTTCCAATGAATCAAATCCACATTGCAAAGTATGTTTTCCCACTTGTTCAGCTGAATGCAACAAATCTTGCATTTCCTTGTAATCTGGCTGGTCTGTATGTGCGAGCATTTTTTGTTTTAATTGAGACATCAGATATTGCTGATATTTCAGCATGTGAAACTGACAATTTAAGGCCCTCATAGCTGGAGTAGCTGAGGTATATACTTTCTTTCCCCATCTGTCTAGTGCTCTAGAATCCCTTTCAGAGGGCACAGGATTTTTAGCAATAGAGGCCTTAACCCCTTTGGGACCCTGGGAAATGATTTCTGGGTCAGCAACAGGGCTTTTATACAGGAATTTGTGTGAGTCAGGGACTCTGTAGTATCGGTCTGGTTTGGCTGGTGCTGGAGGTAGTGAATCTGGGTTAAGGCTAGATTCTGAATAAACATCATCCACAATATCCAACACAGGTGGAATAGCAAGTGGTCTGTGCTGGGGCAGTAAAAGGAACTCTCGGAGCCTTTTCTTAGAATCAGAGTAATCCTGGCCTTCCCAGTGGAAATGAGAGTAGTCTTCTGGGGGAGATGCAGAAGGGATAGACTCTTCAGCATCAGAATCTTCATAAGGGGGAAAGGGATATTCCTGTTCCTCAGAAGAGTCAGAGGAAATTGAAACCTGGTCAGAGGAAGTGTAGTTTTCCTCCTGCCTTGGCCTTGGGGCCTTGTACTGGAGACTGCTGTACAGTCTTCTTTGTTTTTAAAGGAGTTTTCAGTTTTGCATAGGATTTAATAATGAGTGTAGTCGGTCTGAAGACACCTTCTGCAACTGAAGGCGTTTCAACTGCACCGGAATTTCCTTCAGGCATGGAGTCAGAAGGGCCTAAAGGTAAAGGTTGTGGAGGCCTAGCAATCTCCGCTTGTGAATCGGATGTCGCCTGGGGTTCTAAATCAGCGGTCATCAGGGGCTGCGTAGGGGCCTCACTGAAAACTGGAGAACCGGCGACTGGCCTAGCAGAGGCCTCGGAGTCCGGTTTGGATTTCGGCTGCCTGTCCTTATCTTTGTGGTTTTTATGCATTCCGGTCGTCGGTTGGTCAGACGGCATGGTATAATTAAATTTCCTACCAAAATAATGTCGGGCGAAATCAAACCGATGTTTGATAATTTGTTTATTAAACCTAGCACAAAACTCACAACCTGTGACATCGTGGTCTGGGCCTAGGCAAGGAATACAGTAAGAATGAAAGTCCTTATGAGGTATTTGCTTCCCACAAGAAACGCAATTGTTAACTTTTTCTGACATCGGACTGAGGCAAGAAAAGGTTCCCCAATGGGGTACTTAGCTTTATGAAGACTTCGGTCTGAAATTCGATTTGAAAATATCAGGAGTCGGCCGACCGGCATTTGCAAACTGCTTCTGCTTCAGGCACCGCGCGGCAAGAAAGACCAAAGAAAATGGTGTCGGATGCATCTTACATACCCCTGGCGCAGTGATGTCAGGGAAGAAGCGACAGCAACCGATGTTGGACCAAGACTTTG
Source organism: Protopterus annectens (assembly GCF_019279795.1). Classification (NCBI taxonomy): domain Eukaryota; kingdom Metazoa; phylum Chordata; order Ceratodontiformes; family Protopteridae; genus Protopterus; species Protopterus annectens. The sequence goes on along the minus strand of NC_056744.1, from coordinate 1,664,497,893 downwards.
GAACTCGGGCTGACTGCGGGACCGCCTGACGGCAGGATAACCCAAGTGTGATGACTGCAGCAGTGTAACACGATGAACATCACCAAACCATGATGAAATAAACATGTTTTTTTGAGTCTGTCAGTGCGTTTCTCCTTTAAAATGGCCCACGAGGGCAGTTAGCCTAGTACTAATCTAAGAACCATTGCATAAGAATGCTTCCTACACTACTTTTTTAGGTGAAAGTGTTTTTGCTGTGTCAGGTCTGTACTAGTTTACAAATGGACATCCACATATGGCAGAGGTTCTAAGGCACTCTATCATTAACTACAGCAGTACTGGACTTTGTTTCTTCTTGATGCTATTACACACTAGACTGTTTGTACCAGTTTGCTGGATTGCCACCACATTGTTATTTTGACATTTTGAGTTTCATGTATACATGCATTCGGTGTAATGTGGTCACAGATATGCATTTCAATGTGATGTGGTGTCGACAATATAATAAGTATCCAAGCACAGGTACATATACAATACACATACATACATATATATATATATATATATATATTAGACATATACATACATGCACACACACACACACACACACACACACACACACACACACACACACACACACACACACAAATATGTATACATACATATATATTACAGGACTCAAAATTACTTAAAATGTAAAAAGACATGCACAGTCAGAAGCCATGTAGCTGAAACACTGGTTTGTCCTTAAGGGTTAATTTACTTGTATCCCACAGGCCTCAACTACACGTGCAGAACTGCTGGCCAATAGTATCACACACACTAATGCCACAGAGATAGCGAACCTGATAGGGGATAGGTTTGGTGAAAATTTAACTCCCTTGTCCCCCTCTAGCTTACAACAAACCCTCCCCCACCACCCCCTTACATATCTGAAGAGCAAGTCTTCAAAGCCCTGTCCAAGGCAAAGAACACAGCCTCTAAGTGACCACACGACATCCCAAGCTGTTTTCTAAACAGGTTAAAACATGCACTAGCATCACCACTAAGTACCTTTTTCAATCACAGTCTAACCACAGGCTTTGTTCCTGCGGAATGGAGAACAGCTACAGTTATTTCCCTCCACAAGGTGGCATAGCAGCAGATCCAGGGAATTACAGACCCATAATCCTGATCAGCCTCATCTGTAAGGCCATGGAATGTATAATTATGGACCTAATAAATACAGACATAGGTGACCTCAAAACCCTGGATCCTACCCAATTCACCTTTGTGAAGGGCAGATCCTGCCTGTTAAATCTGGTGGATTTCTTTGAAAGTGTGATCAAGGCCAATGATGACTGCAAATATGTGCACACGCTACACCTCAACTTAGCAAAATCCCACATTCAGGCATTACTGATAACTTAGCAAACTGAATGTAAACCCCTTTGTTGAAAGATGGGTTGGCAACTGGCTCACAAACAGGACACATACTATCAAAGTGGGTGACTCCACATCAACCAGCAGACCTGTTACCAGCAGGGCACCATAGGGGTCACTTCTGGGCCCCCCACTGTTTGGTATATGCTTCTCAGAAATTCAGGTCAAAACGGTGTGGCTGACCAAGTTTTCAGACGACTGGAAAATAGGTGCAATCACCGAATCCCCAAATGATGTCAGTATACTCCAAGAAGGTCTCATACAGACCAATGACTGATGTATCAGTCATGGTCTCAAATTGAATGCAAAGAAATGCATCATCATTCCCTTCAGCACCATAAGTGTCCCTTGACACTATCAGATCAATAGCAATACCCTAAGTACTCACAAAGTGGTAAGGGACCTAAGATCACAGGTTGACCGCGACCATAACTTCAACTACAACATGTCTACCATTGTAAGAAAAGCTTCCCATGTAGCTCACTTGATTAGTAAATTCATCACCTTGAGAGCAAAAGAAGTTATAACCCCCCCCCAAACTCTGCACTTATCCAGCCCATAATGGAGTACAACACACCATACGGCATGTACTATACTAAGCATCTACAGCAATTAGAAAGACCTCAGAGGTTTCTAACAAAGATGATCAAGGGCCTCCAGCATGTGCCTTATACAGACCGACTAAAATCCCTGTCACTATACTCCATATCATATAGACTTCTTAGGGAAGATTTATGCCTGACCTACAGAGCAACCTAAAACCCAAATCTAATGAGCTTACTGCATATCCGTAAATCAAATGGGTCTAGGGCTACCCATTCCAGGGAATTAAATATGGCCTGCTACTTAAATATGACATGCTTGTGGGACAGATTTATTGCCTAGTGACTGCCACATCTTTGGAACAGGCTACCGATTCATGTGAAACACAGCACCTCTATAACACTGTTCAAGACGAACCTGGATGAGTGGAGGGAGCAACTGTAAATTTTTACTGGGAATAGTGCCTACAACCTTCCTGGACATTGACAGTCATCATTAAATGCAATCTTGGGTATTAATATATAATGATATATGATAGTCATCATTAAGACCACCTTACCACCTATCCATGACTTGCACTTACCCAGATGTCTCAGCAGGGCCAAAGGAATAATTAAAGACTGCACTCACCCTGCTTACAGACGGTTCATGCAGCTATCATCTGGAAAGCGCTTCTGAAGCATACGTTGCAGAACTACAAGATTCAGGAACAGCTTCTACCCTAATGTCATCAGGCTGCTGAACTCTCATAAACACTACACTCCATGATATCCAACTGGTCAGTAGAAACTCTCAAATTGTGCATGAACCTGGTTACCAGTCTCACCTAATACTTAATGCAATATTCACCATGACTGTAACTTATAGGCCATCTAGGGCAGTAGCAATGCAGTAAAATATCTCTTCTTTCAGTGCAATACATGCAAATTCATAAATTAACCATATTGCAATATTCTAAGCTCCATAGTGAAATACTCTTAATGTTCACAGTTCAATACTCAAATGTCTCGTTCTGTGCAAGGATCAATGCAATGTCTTAACCAAGTACCTGTGCAATACTGAAGTCTCATGCAAGTAAGTGTTCAGTTCGAAAAGTGTTAAAATAAGTTTCTAATTATTTGCAATATTAGTTTACTTGCATGCCCATGATGTAATAGCTAGGTGTTATATGTATAAATGTCTGTGAAATAGTCTTTATGTTGTCTGCACGTTGAGTTCGGAGACATGAAATTTCATTCAGTTTTTGCACTTGAGTGATTTCTGAATGACAAAGTTTACGTCGACTTTTTTGACTTTTTGACTAGTACTTCTATGGTATTATAGTGGGTTGTAATGGCTAAGCTTAAAATGATTTCCGGGTTGATAGGCTAGTAATCTCCTATGATCCTATTATGTAGCAAAGCCTGTAGCTTGACTAGGTTTTTTGCAGTTTTTACTGAATGGTTTGTACATGTAACCTTTTGACCCTTTGGTTAGGTTCATTGGTAGGTACTAGGCTATCTGCCCAAAGGCATTTATAAGCCTAGCCAGAATGTGTTGGCTTTCGCTGCCCCCTTAGATTAGTTTCTTGTGCCTCTGCCCAGCAGAGTCACTGATGTGATCCCCGGGGTAAACTTTCTGTTTCCCATCCACTCGTCAAGGTTTCTTTTGAAGAGTGTTAGCCAGGAGCTCTGCCTAATGTAGATTGGGATCTTGTTCCAAAGCATGGGAAGTCTTTGGGACAGGAATCTATCACTTCAGCATGTCCCATTTATTGTTGTGGTGAGGTTTAGATCCCTAGAGCATGTGGCTCAAGGGGATAAGGTTTTCTTTAGGTGAAGCATGTCCATCAATTCTGGGTTGGACATGGCCTTGTATGTCAGGCAGAGATCATCTCTGAGTAGGCGGTATGCAACAGAGTACAGCTGGAGTTTCTTCAGTCGAGCGGCATAGGGCATCTGTTTGAGGCCTGTGATCCTCTTGGTGAGGTACTTCTGTGGTCTTACCAGCTGTTGCAGGTGTCTTGTAAGGTACATCCCAAATGGGGCGTTGTACTTTATGATGGGTCTGATGAGTGATGACTAGAGGGGCACAATGACCTCTTTTGATCTGGATGCGAACCCTTTTGTGATTAGGTGGGCCACGTAGAAGGATTTTCTAACCACTTTGGCAATGTGATTATCAAAGGTGAGATTACTATCTACTTGGGTCCCCAGATCCCTTATTACGTCTTCCATATTTAGGGGACTACCACCTATGTGGTAGTTTGTGGGTACTTTGTTTTTTCCAAAGGGGATGTCTATGCACTTTTTGGCATTTAGCTTGAGGCCATGATTTTGACACCAGGTATCCGTCTCAGTGAGACCCTTTTGGAGGATGTCTGTGTCAGCCGGAGAGTCAATTATAGCCCCTAGTTTGTAGTCATCTGCAAACTTGGTCAGCCATAGTCCTCCTGTGCTTGCCTGTACCTCTGAGAAGTAGATGCCGAACAGGAGGGATCCTAGGACTGAGCTCTGGGGAACGTCACTTTTAACCGGTTTAGAGTCGGACCTAGCTACTGCAACTCTCACCATGTGGGTTCTGTCCATGAACCAGCTGGCAACCCATCTTGTGACGTAGGGGTTTATGTTCAGGCTGGTGAGCTAGTCTAGAATACCAGAATGGGGAATGGTGTAGAAGGCCTTAGCGAGGTCTAGGTAGACTGTGTGTACCACCTTTCCCTCGTCTATAGCCTTGGTAACTGTCTCAAAGAAGTCCACCAGGTTTAGGAGGCATGATCTTCCCTTAAAGTTGAACTAGGTAGGGTCCAGTGTTTGGGGGCTCCCAATGTCTCTGTTAAGGAGTTCCATGATGATGCACTCCATAGCCTTGCAGACCAAGCTAGTCAGGCTTATAGGGCAATAATTCCCAGGGTCTGTTGTGGCTCCACCTTTGTGGAGCAGAATAATCGTTGCCGTGTGCCACTGTATGGGTATGTAGCCTGTGGAGAGGCTGAGTTTGAACAGTGTGTTTAGGTGAGGGGCTAGATCGTCTTTGAGCTCGTGTAGGACGCAGTCTGGGACACCGTCCAGTCCCGCTGATGCTGTGTTTTTGGCTTTGGAGAAGGCTGTTTCAACCTGAGTGTCTGTGATTTCAGGGACTCTACATTCTTCTGGAATGGTTATGGGCCCTTTAGGGGGTGAGAGGCAGGTGAAGTTTGCGCTGAACCTGTCTGCCAGGATGTCCAATATCGGTCGGTTCAGTGTATTTTGTGCCATTCTGCACTAACTCTGAGCAGATTTGAGCATTGCCACTTAGATTTTTAACATAGCTAAAGAATGCCTTGTGGTTATCTTTGGAGTCTTGGCAATTTTTCTTTCAAAGCTTGCCTTGGATGATTTTATGAGGGATCGGGGGCGTCTTCCCTTCTTGGGATTTTACTCTTTTCTGTACTAATTTCCTCTTTCTATTGTATAGCTTGTTTATGGCAGGAGTCCACCAGACTGGTTTCCTTTCTTGGAGGAGTGAGTCTTGGTTTTGGTTGGGATGGTACGATCCATGCATTTTTGTAGGTGCCCGTAGAATGCATTAGTAAAAGATTTTGCAGCTTGGACAGCGTTATCCTTCAGCATGGGGGCTTTGAAACTTTCCATCTCGGTCTTAAGTAACATGAAGTTTGCTTTTGAAAAGTTTTTCACAGTGTTTTTTTTTATCTGGGGTGGGGGCGGAATGTGGATATCCAAAGTGATTTGTTTATGGTCAGATCTAACCAGCGAGGGGTTGGCCTCTGGTGTGGAACACCGGTCGCCCATGTTGGTGATGACTAGGTCCAATATGTTGTCACCTCTGGTGGGAGTATTGACCAGTTGAACCAGGGTGTTTGAGTTTATAAATTCTAGGAAATGTTGGGCAAGGGAGTTAGTATTTGAGTAGTTCTCCCAGTTAATGTTTGGGTAATTGAAATCACCCAATATTAGGATGTTTGGTAGGACATTTATGTTTCCCAGTGTTTCCAGAAACAGGGAATGGGAGTCCTGGGACATGGTGAGTGATCTGTAGCAAGCTACAATTTGAATTACAGTTTTGCCCATTATTTAGTTGCACGTGGATGATCTCTGAAGCATCGTGCTGTGCCACTAACCTGGAGGTGTGGGTATCCTTGATGAATTTGGATACGTCCCCTTTTGTATTTCAGTTTGGGTTCTGTGGCTGAAATGTATGGTATGAGTTGTAGCCTGGTAGTGCTGGGGTGCTCTCTGGAGCCTTAAACCAGGTTTCTTTTAGTGCACATATATCGATTTTCTCCATACTGAGGAGTGCCTTGAGTGCGTGCATTTTGAGGTTTAGACTTCTGGCACTGAGTAGCATTGCCCTTAAGCTTTTTGTTACTTGTGCTATTTATGTTGGTGGGTTTGTCTTTTGAGCCTTGCCTAAAAAAGGCACTATGGGGGTGGCAAGAGCCTTGGCCAGTATTTGAAAGCCTAAAGGTGACAGGTGCAAGCTAGGGAAGCAGCGTGGCTTGTCGAGTATGTCATCCCAGGTGGACAGACACTGGATCTCCTTTGAATGACACCAGAAACTTAGCCAATTGTTGAAATCAATATTTTTTTCTTTATACTGTGGTATCATTCTTGGTGAGGGCAGGATGCTACTCAGGGTCAGGGTCATACCGGCCTGGGCTACGTGATCAGAGAGCTCTTCCACGTCTCTTTTCATGTAGTCCAGGGAGGTACAGCTCAGGTCATTCGCACCAACATGGACAAAGACAGGGTCATATCTGTACTTGTTCTGGAGTGACCCGAGTGCTTGTGTTATGTGGTGGATCCTGGCACCAGACAGGCAGCTAACAGTAACTTTCTCCTTATTCAGCCTAGTGAATGGGACATCAGTGTGCCTGACTATAGAGTCACCTATTACTAATATGCTGGGTATGTTATTTTGTCTTAAGGGCTGTGATTGCATGACACACTGGTTTTGTGAAGTATGTGTTTCATGGTTTGTGTTGGGGGGTGGAGGTTGACTGGATGTTTGCTTTGGAGGTCTCTGTTGGTTTTGCAGATTTTTATTTAGAGCCTCCAAGTATGTTTTTGTGTATTTTTGTGTGTTTTTTGCCGGTGCTGGTTTAATGGGTCTATGTGAGACTGGTGGTGTGATGCAAGTATTTCCCTTCTCCTCTTGACTTTCTGATCCAGTCTTCGGTTGAGAGAGCTTAGCCTCTAGTTTGGCTGTATAACTGCATCTCTCACATGTATTAGTGTTTGGTGGTAGGAGGGGGTTGTCTGTGTACATGAGGCAGTTGTAACATTGTCTCAAAATGCCCAAATTTCACCAGTTGGACTGGAGAGTACACCTGAAACTGCCCTTTGGACATGCCTGGATAGATACAGTGAACTCTTTTACTGGATGGCTGGTAAGGTCGAATAGAGAGTATTGTCCTTCTGTACAGTACCGGAGGGTCTAGTGCTAGGGTTTATATATGTTTTGAGCAAGTGCCGGGCTGAGAAATGAATGGCTTGAGTGCTTAAGTTGAAAGTTTGTCTAGTTCCAAGGGAAAAAATTGAAGAGGAGACTTTGTTGAGCCGGGAATATAGTTTTACCCTAGCTAACTGGCGTTGCCCGGTGTGCAAAACCGGGCAAATACAGTATTTATAGCAGGGAAATGAAAGAGATAAAAATTAGCCCAAAATGGCCAATAAACTACTAATTTCTGGGCTGAAACCACTCCTCCAGGGACAGATAGGCTGCTCAAAGCTCCCCTCTCTCACAGGTGAACAGACAAACTTCCTTCTATCCAAGTAAGGTATGGGCAAACACAGAGATTTGTAACACAGCCCTGAATTCAGCCCTAACCTGAAAACTGAACTATACTAGCTTAGAAAGGCAGGAAACAAGTACATATTTTTTTTTCCAGAAAGTAAAGCAGATACACTCAAAAAAACACTAAATGCATAGAAAAGGATACTTATTTTTATATATCGCAGATCAGAGTTGTAGTCAATGCCCCTGGTAATAAAGTAGGAAGAAACACAAATACAGTAAAAGCAGATAAATAAAGTGCATTTTTTTTTTTTGGATGTGATTTGGAAGTTAATTTGGTTATTTGGGATATTTTGCAGGCCCCCTAATGTTGATGGACATCGGGGGTGGTTTTAAGCAACATGTTTCTAAAGTATAGCCGAATAATCTACTTTTGTGATAGTGATGAGATAAGAGAAAGGCAGAAACATGGCATGTCTACAGCTAGTGAAGTTTGGCTTTACTGGCCTGAATGTACTTATGATGACTAAAAATAAATACTAAAATGTTATGGACATTCAGAAGCAATATTGCTAAAACACTAGTATGTCTTTAAGAGTTAATCTGCATATATCTCACCACAGGAATTAAAGTATTACACAGTGAAGAAGTTAACTTGTTTGCACATTTCATGCAGTACAAACATGTGTGTGTGTGTGTGTGTATATATCTATATTTTATATATATATATATATATATATATATATATATATATATATATATATATATATATACATATACACACATACATATACATACACACACGATGCCATAATCTTGCAATACAGAATCTTTTATTGATTACACAAAGCACACCTTAACATATTCCACTTACCCATTTTATTTTGGCATCAACAGTTTGGATTATTGATTCCCGTTCAAATTCTGAGATGTGAAGATTGTGTAGCTTGTCTACTGATAAGGTTTTATGCAGGTCGCAGAGTTTTTTTTTTTTTTATTAAAAGGGGGTCAAGCAGCTTTTCATTGCAGCTTTACAGAAACTTTTAAATCCTTTTTAAGTCTGGTGTAGCTCTGTGGTATTCTTGTAGTAATGTAGTGAGTTTTATGTTAAAGTTTGTTAGAATTACTGTTGCTCGTCCGGTCAAGATGAAACAGACGAACATTTGTGGGTTCTGTTCAAGCAGCTTTACTATGTACAAACACATCAGGATTGAGGCTTAATAACTTTAACTTAGGTAAACTTATAAACACAATGCCAGATACTCTTGTCACAGGTGACTCCATAGTCAGACACACTGATGTCCCACTCACCAGATTGAGCAAGGAGAAGGTCACAGTAAGCTGCCTGTCGGGCGCTAGAATCCGCCACATAACGCAAGCACTCAGGTCACTCGACAGCAAGTACAAGTATGACTCAGTCATTGTCCATGCTGGTATGAACGACCTGAGACGCACCTCCCTGGACTACATGAAAAGGGACATAGAGGAGCTCTCTGATTATGTAGCCCAGGCAGGTATGACCCTGACCTTGAGCAGTATCCTACCTTCACCAAGAATGATGCCACAGTACAGAGAAAAGATGATCAGCTTTAATAATTGGCTTAATCACTGGTGTCATTCAAAGGGGATCCAATGTCCGTCTGCCTGGGATGACATGCTGGACAAGCCACGTTGCCGCAGGGACGGCTTGCACGGTCACCCTGGGCTTCCGGATATTGGCAAAGGCTCTTGCCACCCCATAGTGCCTTTTTTAGGCCAGGCTCAAATTCTAAACCTACCACCCTAGAACAAAACAAAGGAAAAAAACTAAGGGTAATGCTGCTCAATGCCAGAAGTCTCAACCTCAAGATGCACGCACTCGAAGCCCTTCTCAGTATGGAGAACATCGATGTCTGTGCTGTGACTGAAACCTGGTTCAAGGCTCCTGAGAGCACCCCGGCACTATCAGGTTTTACCTCATATCATGCGTTCCGGCCACAAAATCCGGACAACACCAAGAAAGGAGGAGGGGTGTCCATATTCATCAAAGATACCCTCACCTCCAGGTTGGTGGCAACGCACGATGCATCAGAGATCATCCAGGTGCAATTAACCGTAGGCAAGACTGCTCTACAATTTGTAGCATGTTACAGGCCACCCTCTCAAACTCAGGATCCGCACACAGCATTCCTGAAAACTCTGGAGGGGATAAATGTAACCCCAAACACCATCATACTAGGTGATTTCAACTATCCAAACATAGACTGGGATCACTACTCAAGCCCCAATACTCTAGCCCAAAGGTTCCTAGAGTTCATAAACTCTAATGCCATGGAACAACTAGTCACCATGCCCACAAGAGGTGAAAACATACTGGATCTCATCATCACAAACATGGGGTCACAATGTTCAACACCGGAGGTATACCCTTCATTGGTGAGATCAGATCATAAACTAATCTCACTGGAAGTCCACATCCCGCCCCCACCCCAGATAAAAAAGACCACAGTGAAGAACATCTCTAAAGCCAACTTCACACTTCTTAGGACTGGTGTGGTCTCTTTCAAGGCCCCTGAGCCAGTGGAAACCATCACTAAAGCCGCTGAATCACTTACAAATGCCTTCTACCAGCACCTCCAGGACTGCATGGATCAGGCAATCCCAAACAAAACAAAGACTCTTTGTACCAAAGGCAGGCATCCAGTCTGGTGGACCCTAGCCATAAACAAGCTCTACAACAAAATGAGAAAGCTACTACAAGATAGAGCAAAATCCTCAAAAGGGAAGACATCCTTGATCATCGTAAGTAAAAAACTAAGATCTCTCATAAAATCCTCCAAAGCAAATTTTGAAAGAAAAATTGCCACGGACTCAAAAGGCAACCACAAGGCCTTTTTTAGCTATGTTAGAAACCTGGGAGGAAACTCCCAGATATGTTCAGAACTGGTTCAAAATGATGTAAAGATCACTGAACCTACAGACATTGCCAACATACTGGCTGACAGATTCAGTGCAAATTTCTCCCCCCCCCCCCCAAAAGGAGAAATATCTATACCAGAGGATTGTATCCTCCCAAACATCTCAAATGCTCAAGTAAGAACAGCTCTCTCCAAGGCGAAAAACACAGCATCCATGGACCAGATGGTGTCCCCGGTTGTGTGCTCCACGAGCTCATTGAGGAATTAAACCCGCAGTTAGGGCAGCTGTTTAATCTTAGCCTCACCTCAGGATACATACCCAAGGAATGGCGTACGGCTACTGTGGTCCCATTACACAAAGGCGGTGCCTCCACCGACCCTGGAAACTACCGTCCCATCAGCTTGACAAGCCTGGTCTGCAAAGCTATGGAGAGGATCATTATGGAACTCATAAATAAAGACATAGGGGACCTGCAGACATTGGATCAAACCCAATTTGGCTTTGTCAAGGGCAGCTCATGCCTTTTAAACTTGGTTGACTTTTTCGAAACAGTCACCAAGGCCATTGATGAGGGCAAGGCAGTCCACACAGCCTACCTTGACCTGGCAAAGGCCTTCGACACGATACCCCACTCAGGCATCATAGAAAAACTCACCAGTTTAAATGTAAACCCATACGTCACAAGATGGGTTGCAAACTGGCTAAGTGACAGAACCCACAGGGTTAGAGTTGCTGGCGCCATGTCAGATTCCAAGCCTGTCACAAGCGGTGTCCCACAGGGCTCAGTCTTGGGTCCACTCTTGTTCGGCATCTACTTTTCGGAAGTACAGGCAAGCACAGGAGGATTATGGCTGACAAAGTTTGCAGATGACTGCAAACTGGGCCATAGTTGAAAACACATCAGACACAGATATCCTTCAGAAGGGTCTCATAGAAATGGATAACTGGTGCCAAAGCCATGGCCTAAAGTTAAACGCTAAAAAATGCATAGTCATACCCTTTGGGAAAAACAAGGTTACCCCTAGCTACCATATAGGTGGCAATCCACTAAGCACAGAAGAGGTTATCAGGGATCTGGGAACCCAGGTTGATAGCAACCTCTCATTTGACACCCACGTTGCCAAAGTTGTTAGGAAGACCTTCTACATTGCCCACCTGATCATGAAGGGTTTCACATCTAGGTCAAGGGAGGTCATCATTCCCCTGTACTCATCACTCATCAGACCGATGATTGAGTACAACGCCCCATTTGGAATGTATCTGACCCGACACCTACAGTAATTGGAAAGGCCCCAAAAGTTCCTCACCAAAAGGATAAAGGGTCTCAGAAATATGTCCTATGCTGCCCGACTGAAGGAGCTCCAGCTCTACTCAGTCACTTACCGCCTGCTCAGAGGTGACCTGTGCCTGACATACAAGGCCATGTCCAACCCGGAATTAATGAACATGCTTCACCTCAAAAAATCTAAATCCATCAGATCCACAAGAGCACGAGACTTAAACCTTGACACGGTCATAAATAGGACGTGCTGGAGGGACAGATTCATCACCCAGAGACTCCCCATGCTGTGGAACAAAATCCCGGTACATGTGAGGCAGAGCACCTCGCTGGCTTTGTTCAAGAGAAATCTTGACCAATGGATGGGAGATCGCAGGTATACCCCAGGGATTACATCAGTGTCACTGCTTGACAGAGGCACAGCAAAATAATGGGCATAATATCCTTCAATAGAAAGGGGTGGCGTAAGCCACAAAAACTCTGGGCTAGTCTTATAAATGCCCTAGGGCAGATAGCCTAGTATAAACCTATGAACCTATGAACCTATGAACTGACCGTCTCTCTCATACATACTCACTCTCTGGTTGCACTCTCAGAATGGCATTGAAGCTATTTATATGCATGTACTGTACTTGGAAATGCTTCTTAATAGGTACAACACACATATATTCTACATCCTCCCTCTGAGAAAATGAGTCAAGCATCACTGACGACATTGATTGATATGCAATTAATACAAGATAATTCTTTCAGATGTAATTATACAGAACTAAATACATACAGACAATTATGTCCAGGTTGTTGTGTATTTCACACTAGATCTGGAGATGCGACCAAATCGTGTGACATAGAATTTAGAATTAGGTCTAGCAACTGGGACTGTCTCTGCTGTATGTTCAACTTTAGGGACATCAGGAACATCTTCAAGAATGAAAGAGACACATTCTGCAACAGGAACATTGTCTGGATTGCTCTGAGATTTAGAGTCTGCATCACAGGAACAATGCTGCAATATCAGTTCTGATACAGGAAGAAGATTTCTGAGATTTCTCCTGTACTCCCCAACTTCAGGTTCCACAAAGTAGGACCTCAGCTCGGTACATAAACCTGTTACTTGACCAATCCAGTCGAAACCTTTCACCGTTTGTATCCTTACTGTCTCTCCTTTGTTTAATGGACAAAGAAATCTGCTCGATTTACCATAACTGGACTTCTAGAAAAAACACTTTCTGAATAGTTGAGCTTTGATGGCCATGTTATTTTTAGCTTTAGGCCTCAACAAACTGGAACGGATAGACAAGGTTGTTCTGTAAGTCTCTGAGCAGGCGAGCCAAGTATATCATCACAAGGTATGTTTCTGAGTGAGTAAATTCAAAAAGACATGGGTATTGTCACACTTTGCTTGCTCTAGTAATTGGTTTGCACTCTGCACTGCACGTTCAGCTAGTCCATTTGACTGTGGGTATTCAGGACCAAGGGCGCCTGCAGGCAGGTGCAAGGGGGTGCACTTGCACCCCCCTGGAATCCGCTGACAAGTTAATCTTTTCATTTAAAAAAAAAGTTTTTTTTTACGGCGTTCTTCTTTAAGAAGTCCAGTAGCAGGTGTGCTGACATCATCGCGCGAAGTTTGCAAGCGGGAACTGAACAGTTTAGAGGATGCTGTGACATCATCGTGCGGGAGCTGAAACAGACAGTTTAGAGGACCTTACTGAGGATGGGACCCTTGCAAGTGAGCGGGAACCGAAACGGACAGAAGATGGGACCCTTGCGCGCGGGAACTGAAACGGACGGAAGATGGGACGCTTTAGTGGAGCGGGAACTGAAACGGGCAGCTTTAGTAAGTGTTGTTTGAGTTACCCTGCCTACTTTATCTATTTCTTCTATGTTCTCTAATATGTTACATATCAAACTGGAGCTGGGAATTATGGAATTTAAAATGGAACTTCAGAATGTGGTCTTAATGTTCCAAAGTTTCAGCAAAAGATGTGGGCACTCTTGAAATATACTTATCAGAACTGCAGCCAGAAATTTTTCACTTTTATGTACATGATTTCATTTTGCAGTTATTTGTGACATATTAAAATGTGTCATTGATCCAAATGTTTTCTTCAGTAAATATATGTTATTTTGACTTTGGCCTCCATTCACAACCATAAAAGTTGTTCTGGTGGTCTCTTTCAGGTTTTGTACAGGTGAGGATTAACTATTCAATCTTCAGAATTTGATAAATATAATCCTCTTGGCAGATGAGTACACACAGCATGCTTGTTAACACCCTGTATTGAAATATAACTGTATCCAGCATCCTTTTTGAACTTCTGTGTGTGTACGTGTGTAATGATGATATTAAGTAGCTTTGTCATAGTAGAGTTCCTGTAAATGCTAACTGCATGAAACAGTTGATGGATTTTTTGCAGAATTTTGTTGATTTTGCAAAGAAAAACAGTAAGTCCGCAACAGATACTGTGAGACTGGCACTCCTAACTCTCAACTGTCCGGATTTTCCCCAAACGCCCATATTTTTGCCTCATATTTTTGGCCTGTTCTTTTGTGGTTTTCTGCCAAATTATTGAGGGTTGAAATTACTAAATAATGAGAGAATTAGAGTTTCAAACTTCACATCCTTCAGAAAATGCA